>NW_024582161.1:0-225682 GCF_018492685.1 Alosa sapidissima | reverse complement strand
TAAACCCTAACCCTAACCCTAACCCTAACCCTAACCCTAACCCTAACCCTAACCCTAACCCTAACCCTAACCCTAACCCTAACCCTAACCCTAACCCTAACCTAACCCTAACCCTAACCCTAACCCTAACCCTAACCCTAACCCTAACCCTAACCCTAACCCTAACCCTAACCCTAACCCTAACCCTAACCCTAACCCTAACCCTAACCCTAACCCTAACCCTAACCCTAACCCTAACCCTAACCCTAACCCTAACCCTAACCCTAACCCTAACCCTAACCCTAACCCTAACCCTAACCCTAACCCTAACCCTAACCCTAACCCTAACCCTAACCCTAACCCTAACCCTAACCCTAACCCTAACCCTAACCCTAACCCTAACCCTAACCCTAACCCTAACCCTAACCCTAACCCTAACCCTAACCCTAACCCTAACCCTAACCCTAACCCTAACCCTAACCCTAACCCTAACCCTAACCCTAACCCTAACCCTAACCCTAACCCTAACCCTAACCCTAACCCTAACCCTAACCCTAACCCTAACCCTAACCCTAACCCTAACCCTAACCCTAACCCTAACCCTAACCCTAACCCTAACCCTAACCCTAACCCTAACCCTAACCCTAACCCTAACCCTAACCCTAACCCTAACCCTAACCCTAACCCTAACCCTAACCCTAACCCTAACCCTAACCCTAACCCTAACCCAACCCTAACCCTAACCCTAACCCTAACCCTAACCCTAACCCTAACCCTAACCCTAACCCTAACCCTAACCCTAACCCTAACCCTAACCCTAACCCTAACCCTAACCCTAACCCTAACCCTAACCCTAACCCTAACCCTAACCCTAACCCTAACCCTAACCCTAACCCTAACCCTAACCCTAACCCTAACCCTAACCCTAACCTAACCCTAACCCTAACCCTAACCCTAACCCTAACCCTAACCCTAACCCTAACCCTAACCCTAACCCTAACCCTAACCCTAACCCTAACCCTAACCCTAACCTAACCCTAACCCTAACCCTAACCCTAACCCTAACCCTAACCCTAACCCTAACCCTAACCCTAACCCTAACCCTAACCCTAACCCTAAACCCTAACCCTAACCCTAACCCTAACCCTAACCCTAACCCTAACCCTAACCCTAACCCTAACCCTAACCCTAACCCTAACCCTAACCCTAACCCTAACCCTAACCCTAACCCTAACCCTAACCCTAACCCTAACCCTAACCCTAACCCTAACCCTAACCCTAACCCTAACCCTAACCCTAACCCTAACCCTAACCCTAACCCTAACCCTAACCCTAACCCTAACCCTAACCCTAACCCTAACCCTAACCCTAACCCTAACCCTAACCCTAACCCTAACCCTAACCCTAACCCTAACCCTAACCCTAACCCTAACCCTAACCCTAACCCTAACCCTAACCCTAACCCTAACCCTAACCCTAACCCTAACCTAACCCTAACCCTAACCCTAACCCTAACCCTAACCCTAACCCTAACCCTAACCCTAACCCTAACCCTAACCCTAACCCTAACCCTAACCCTAACCCTAACCCTAACCCTAACCCTAACCCTAACCCTAACCCTAACCCTAACCCTAACCCTAACCCTAACCCTAACCCTAACCCTAACCCTAACCCTAACCTAACCCTAACCCTAACCCTAACCCTAACCCTAACCCTAACCCTAACCCTAACCCTAACCCTAACCCTAACCCTAACCCTAACCCTAACCCTAACCCTAACCCTAACCCTAACCCTAACCCTAACCCTAACCCTAACCCTAACCCTAACCCTAACCCTAACCCTAACCCTAACCCTAACCCTAACCCTAACCCTAACCCTAACCCTAACCCTAACCCTAACCCTAACCCTAACCCTAACCCTAACCCTAACCCTAACCCTAACCCTAACCCTAACCCTAACCCTAACCCTAACCCTAACCCTAACCCTAACCCTAACCCTAACCCTAACCCTAACCCTAACCCTAACCCTAACCCTAACCCTAACCCTAACCCTAACCCTAACCCTAACCCTAACCCTAACCCTAACCCTAACCCTAACCCTAACCCTAACCCTAACCCTAACCCTAACCCTAACCCTAACCCTAACCCTAACCCTAACCCTAACCCTAACCCTAACCCTAACCCTAACCCTAACCCTAACCCTAACCCTAACCCTAACCCTAACCCTAACCCTAACCCTAACCCTAACCCTAACCCTAACCCTAACCCTAACCCTAACCCTAACCCTAACCCTAACCCTAACCCTAACCCTAACCCTAACCCTAACCCTAACCCTAACCCTAACCCTAACCCTAACCCTAACCCTAACCCTAACCCTAACCCTAACCCTAACCCTAACCCTAACCCTAACCCTAACCCTAACCCTAACCCTAACCCTAACCCTAACCCTAACCCTAACCCTAACCCTAACCCTAACCCTAACCCTAACCCTAACCCTAACCCTAACCCTAACCCTAACCCTAACCCTAACCCTAACCCTAACCCTAACCCTAACCCTAACCCTAACCCTAACCCTAACCCTAACCCTAACCCTAACCCTAACCCTAACCCTAACCCTAACCCTAACCCTAACCCTAACCCTAACCCTAACCCTAACCCTAACCCTAACCCTAACCCTAACCCTAACCCTAACCCTAACCCTAACCCTAACCCTAACCCTAACCCTAACCCTAACCCTAACCCTAACCCTAACCCTAACCCTAACCCTAACCCTAACCCTAACCCTAACCCTAACCCCTAACCCTAACCCTAACCCTAACCCTAACCCTAACCCTAACCCTAACCCTAACCCTAACCCTAACCCTAACCCTAACCCTAACCCTAACCCTAACCCTAACCCTAACCCTAACCCTAACCCTAACCCTAACCCTAACCCTAACCCTAACCCTAACCCTAACCCTAACCCTAACCCTAACCCTAACCCTAACCCTAACCCTAACCCTAACCCTAACCCTAACCCTAACCCTAACCCTAACCCTAACCCTAACCCTAACCCTAACCCTAACCCTAACCCTAACCCTAACCCTAACCCTAACCCTAACCCTAACCCTAACCCTAACCCTAACCCTAACCCTAACCCTAACCCTAACCCTAACCCTAACCCTAACCCTAACCCTAACCCTAACCCTAACCCTAACCCTAACCCTAACCCTAACCCTAACCCTAACCCTAACCCTAACCCTAACCCTAACCCTAACCCTAACCCTAACCCTAACCCTAACCCTAACCCTAACCCTAACCCTAACCCTAACCCTAACCCTAACCCTAACCCTAACCCTAACCCTAACCCTAACCCTAACCCTAACCCTAACCCTAACCCTAACCCTAACCCTAACCCTAACCCTAACCCTAACCCTAACCCTAACCCTAACCCTAACCCTAACCCTAACCCTAACCCTAACCCTAACCCTAACCCTAACCCTAACCCTAACCCTAACCCTAACCCTAACCCTAACCCTAACCCTAACCCTAACCCTAACCCTAACCCTAACCCTAACCCTAACCCTAACCCTAACCCTAACCCTAACCCTAACCCTAACCCTAACCCTAACCCTAACCCTAACCCTAACCCTAACCCTAACCCTAACCCTAACCCTAACCCTAACCCTAACCCTAACCCTAACCCTAACCCTAACCCTAACCCTAACCCTAACCCTAACCCTAACCCTAACCCTAACCCTAACCCTAACCCTAACCCTAACCCTAACCCTAACCCTAACCCTAACCCTAACCCTAACCCTAACCCTAACCCTAACCCTAACCCTAACCCTAACCCTAACCCTAACCCTAACCCTAACCCTAACCCTAACCCTAACCCTAACCCTAACCCTAACCCTAACCCTAACCCTAACCCTAACCCTAACCCTAACCCTAACCCTAACCCTAACCCTAACCCTAACCCTAACCCTAACCCTAACCCTAACCCTAACCCTAACCCTAACCCTAACCCTAACCCTAACCCTAACCCTAACCCTAACCCTAACCCTAACCCTAACCCTAACCCTAACCCTAACCCTAACCCTAACCCTAACCCTAACCCTAACCCTAACCCTAACCCTAACCCTAACCCTAACCCTAACCCTAACCCTAACCCTAACCCTAACCCTAACCCTAACCCTAACCCTAACCCTAACCCTAACCCTAACCCTAACCCTAACCCTAACCCTAACCCTAACCCTAACCCTAACCCTAACCCTAACCCTAACCCTAACCCTAACCCTAACCCTAACCCTAACCCTAACCCTAACCCTAACCCTAACCCTAACCCTAACCCTAACCCTAACCCTAACCCTAACCCTAACCCTAACCCTAACCCTAACCCTAACCCTAACCCTAACCCTAACCCTAACCCTAACCCTAACCCTAACCCTAACCCTAACCCTAACCCTAACCCTAACCCTAACCCTAACCCTAACCCTAACCCTAACCCTAACCCTAACCCTAACCCTAACCCTAACCCTAACCCTAACCCTAACCCTAACCCTAACCCTAACCCTAACCCTAACCCTAACCCTAACCCTAACCCTAACCCTAACCCTAACCCTAACCCTAACCCTAACCCTAACCCTAACCCTAACCCTAACCCTAACCCTAACCCTAACCCTAACCCTAACCCTAACCCTAACCCTAACCCTAACCCTAACCCTAACCCTAACCCTAACCCTAACCCTAACCCTAACCCTAACCCTAACCCTAACCCTAACCCTAACCCTAACCCTAACCCTAACCCTAACCCTAACCCTAACCCTAACCCTAACCCTAACCCTAACCCTAACCCTAACCCTAACCCTAACCCTAACCCTAACCCTAACCCTAACCCTAACCCTAACCCTAACCCTAACCCTAACCCTAACCCTAACCCTAACCCTAACCCTAACCCTAACCCTAACCCTAACCCTAACCCTAACCCTAACCCTAACCCTAACCCTAACCCTAACCCTAACCCTAACCCTAACCCTAACCCTAACCCTAACCCTAACCCTAACCCTAACCCTAACCCTAACCCTAACCCTAACCCTAACCCTAACCCTAACCCTAACCCTAACCCTAACCCTAACCCTAACCCTAACCCTAACCCTAACCCTAACCCTAACCCTAACCCTAACCCTAACCCTAACCCTAACCCTAACCCTAACCCTAACCCTAACCCTAACCCTAACCCTAACCCTAACCCTAACCCTAACCCTAACCCTAACCCTAACCCTAACCCTAACCCTAACCCTAACCCTAACCCTAACCCTAACCCTAACCCTAACCCTAACCCTAACCCTAACCCTAACCCTAACCCTAACCCTAACCCTAACCCTAACCCTAACCCTAACCCTAACCCTAACCCTAACCCTAACCCTAACCCTAACCCTAACCCTAACCCTAACCCTAACCCTAACCCTAACCCTAACCCTAACCCTAACCCTAACCCTAACCCTAACCCTAACCCTAACCCTAACCCTAACCCTAACCCTAACCCTAACCCTAACCCTAACCCTAACCCTAACCCTAACCCTAACCCTAACCCTAACCCTAACCCTAACCCTAACCCTAACCCTAACCCTAACCCTAACCCTAACCCTAACCCTAACCCTAACCCTAACCCTAACCCTAACCCTAACCCTAACCCTAACCCTAACCCTAACCCTAACCCTAACCCTAACCCTAACCCTAACCCTAACCCTAACCCTAACCCTAACCCTAACCCTAACCCTAACCCTAACCCTAACCCTAACCCTAACCCTAACCCTAACCCTAACCCTAACCCTAACCCTAACCCTAACCCTAACCCTAACCCTAACCCTAACCCTAACCCTAACCCTAACCCTAACCCTAACCCTAACCCTAACCCTAACCCTAACCCTAACCCTAACCCTAACCCTAACCCTAACCCTAACCCTAACCCTAACCCTAACCCTAACCCTAACCCTAACCCTAACCCTAACCCTAACCCTAACCCTAACCCTAACCCTAACCCTAACCCTAACCCTAACCCTAACCCTAACCCTAACCCTAACCCTAACCCTAACCCTAACCCTAACCCTAACCCTAACCCTAACCCTAACCCTAACCCTAACCCTAACCCTAACCCTAACCCTAACCCTAACCCTAACCCTAACCCTAACCCTAACCCTAACCCTAACCCTAACCCTAACCCTAACCCTAACCCTAACCCTAACCCTAACCCTAACCCTAACCCTAACCCTAACCCTAACCCTAACCCTAACCCTAACCCTAACCCTAACCCTAACCCTAACCCTAACCCTAACCCTAACCCTAACCCTAACCCTAACCCTAACCCTAACCCTAACCCTAACCCTAACCCTAACCCTAACCCTAACCCTAACCCTAACCCTAACCCTAACCCTAACCCTAACCCTAACCCTAACCCTAACCCTAACCCTAACCCTAACCCTAACCCTAACCCTAACCCTAACCCTAACCCTAACCCTAACCCTAACCCTAACCCTAACCCTAACCCTAACCCTAACCCTAACCCTAACCCTAACCCTAACCCTAACCCTAACCCTAACCCTAACCCTAACCCTAACCCTAACCCTAACCCTAACCCTAACCCTAACCCTAACCCTAACCCTAACCCTAACCCTAACCCTAACCCTAACCCTAACCCTAACCCTAACCCTAACCCTAACCCTAACCCTAACCCTAACCCTAACCCTAACCCTAACCCTAACCCTAACCCTAACCCTAACCCTAACCCTAACCCTAACCCTAACCCTAACCCTAACCCTAACCCTAACCCTAACCCTAACCCTAACCCTAACCCTAACCCTAACCCTAACCCTAACCCTAACCCTAACCCTAACCCTAACCCTAACCCTAACCCTAACCCTAACCCTAACCCTAACCCTAACCCTAACCCTAACCCTAACCCTAACCCTAACCCTAACCCTAACCCTAACCCTAACCCTAACCCTAACCCTAACCCTAACCCTAACCCTAACCCTAACCCTAACCCTAACCCTAACCCTAACCCTAACCCTAACCCTAACCCTAACCCTAACCCTAACCCTAACCCTAACCCTAACCCTAACCCTAACCCTAACCCTAACCCTAACCCTAACCCTAACCCTAACCCTAACCCTAACCCTAACCCTAACCCTAACCCTAACCCTAACCCTAACCCTAACCCTAACCCTAACCCTAACCCTAACCCTAACCCTAACCCTAACCCTAACCCTAACCCTAACCCTAACCCTAACCCTAACCCTAACCCTAACCCTAACCCTAACCCTAACCCTAACCCTAACCCTAACCCTAACCCTAACCCTAACC
The DNA here is from genome assembly GCF_018492685.1 of Alosa sapidissima. Classification (NCBI taxonomy): domain Eukaryota; kingdom Metazoa; phylum Chordata; class Actinopteri; order Clupeiformes; family Clupeidae; genus Alosa; species Alosa sapidissima. Next base: position 218,360 of record NW_024582161.1, on the reverse strand, counting down.
CTAACCCTAACCCTAACCCTAACCCTAACCCTAACCCTAACCCTAACCCTAACCCTAACCCTAACCCTAACCCTAACCCTAACCCTAACCCTAACCCTAACCCTAACCCTAACCCTAACCCTAACCCTAACCCTAACCCTAACCCTAACCCTAACCCTAACCCTAACCCTAACCCTTTCCAACGGGACCACCCACGACGTTGTACGACGTCGGGAAATATGCGTAATAAACTTCGGTATTTTCAAATTTTGAAGAATTCGTAGCTCATGAACCGTACGTCGTAGAAACTCGTGGGTGGTGCCGTTGGAAAGCTCGTGGCCGAATTATGTGGGGCGGATAGTGGTTTCGAGTCTCTACGACCTTTGGTTCTCGAGTTATTAACGAAAAACCAAATTCCCATTGAATAAAGTGAGTATTTTCTTCTCTGATTTGTTTCTCTTGATAGGAAAGTCGTAGAAACCTCAAACCAAGTTCTACCCATACTAAATCGACCATGCCCTTTCCAACGGGACCACCCACGACGTTGTACGACGTCGGGAAATATGCGTAATAAACTTCGGTATTTTCAAATTTTGAAGAATTCGTAGCTCATGAACCGTACGTCGTAGAAACTCGTGGGTGGTGCCGTTGGAAAGCTCGTGGCCGAATTATGTGGGGCGGATAGTGGTTTCGAGTCTCTACGACCTTTGGTTCTCGAGTTATTAACGAAAAACCAAATTCCCATTGAATAAAGTGAGTATTTTCTTCTCTGATTTGTTTCTCTTGATAGGAAAGTCGTAGAAACCTCAAACCAAGTTCTACCCATACTAAATCGACCATGCCCTTTCCAACGGGACCACCCACGACGTTGTACGACGTCGGGAAATATGCGTAATAAACTTCGGTATTTTTAAACATATCGTAACTCGGGAACCGTACGTCGTAGAAACTCGTGGGTGGTACCGTTGGAAAGCTCATGGTCGAATTATGGGGGACGGATCGTGGTTTCGAGTCTCTACGACCTTTGGTTCTCGAGTTATTAACAAATAACGAAATGGACAGTGGCTACAGTAAGTAATTTTCTAAGTTCTGTCGATTTACAAAAAAAAAAAGTTCACTACAAAGGTATGCCATTCGACTCAAAATCATCTGAAACGTACTCCTATGCACTTCCTGGGGGAACTTTTTTCAAAACCCACTTTGGACTTAGAAGAATTTTCGATTTTTCCCATTCATTTCAATGGGGAAACTAAAAACGGCTATAACTTCCGAACGAAAGGTCATAGGTCAAATATTTTCTTTTCCGCCTCCCCAAAACCGACCACGAGGAAGCCGGGGAACTTGTCCGCTTCTCTCTACGACCTTCCGTTCTCGAGATATAAGGATTTTAAGTTTTATTTCCGGTTTTTGACAGACTTCCGGTCATCGCAGGAAGTCGAGGGTGGGCTCAATCGAAAGGTCTGGCCCTTTACTATATAGTATAGTTGTTTGCATGTCTCTACTACCTTCCTATCTTGAGTTATGGCTATTAGCAATGAGGGTGAGTTATTAGACGCCCATCTAATTCGGGGTTTTAAGCCTATAACCTAACCCTAACCCTAACCCTAACCCTAACCCTAACCCTAACCCTAACCCTAACCCTAACCCTAACCCTAACCCTAACCATTCGTCCAACATATTTCCATTGGGTTTCCATTCAAACACATTTTCTTTCATAACTCCCGAACCCTACCCCTAGTGGCGAAATGGAGGGGTGCAACAGTAAGTCATTTTCAAAGATCTATCCACTCAAACAGTAAAAAAAATTTGTTAGGAAAAAAAAAAAGTTCACTACAAAGGTATGCCATTCGACTCAGAATGACCTGAAACGTGCTCCTATGCACTTTCTGGGGGAACTTTTTTCAGAACCCACTTTGGACTTAGAAGAATTTTTGATTTTTCCCATTCATTTCAATGGGGGAACTAAAAACGGCTATAACTTCCGAACGAAAGGTCATAGGTCAAATATTTTCTTTTCCGCCTCCCCATAACCGACCACGAGGAAGCCGGGGAACTTGTCCGCTTCTCTCTACGACCTTCCGTTCTCGAGATACAGCCAATGCTAACTCTACTTTCCGGTTTTACACCAACTTCCGGTTATGGGAGGAAGTCGAGGGTGGTCTCCTCGGATAGCCCGTGGTCCTGGGGTTACATAGCAAGTGACCCCATGTCTTTACCACCTTCCTAGCCAGGGTTATTAGCCTGGCAAAAATGTCCGATGCTAAAGTTAGGGGGTAACTTTAGCGCCTTTTCACCCTATAACCCTAACCCTAACCCTAAACCAACTGCACCCCGGTGCACTTTTGGCTATTACCCCCTATCCTAACCCTAACCCTAACCCTAACCCTAACCCTAACCCTAACCCTAACTCACAGTCACCCACTCCACCAAAGATCATGTTCCCCTAACCTAACCCTAACCCTAACCCTAACCCTAAACCAACTGCACCCCGGTGCACTTTTGGCTATTACCCCCTATCATACCCTTGTCCTAACCCTAACCATTCGTCCAACATATTTCCATTGGGTTTCCATTCAAACACATTTTCTTTCATAACTCTCGAACCCTACCCCTAGTGGCGAAATGGAGGGGTGCAACAGTAAGTCATTTTCAAAGATCTATCCACTCAAACAGTAAAAAAAATTTGTTAGGAAAAAAAAAAAGTTCACTACAAAGGTATGCCATTCGACTCAGAATCATCTGAAACGTACTCCTATACACTTTCTGGGGGAACTTTTTTCAAAACCCACTTTGGACTTAGAAGAATTTTTGATTTTTCCCATTCATTTCAATGGGGAAACTAAAAACGGCTATAACTTCCGAACGAAAGGTCATAGGTCAAATATTTTCTTTTCCGCCTCCCCAAAACCGGCCACGAGGAAGCCGGGGAACTTGTCCGCTTCTTTCTACGACCTTCCGTTCTCGAGATATAAGGATTTTTATGTTTATTTCCGGTTTTTAACCAACTTCCGGTCATCGCAGGAAGTCGAGAGTGGTCTCAAAAGGTCCGGCATCAAAAAGGGAAGGGAATGGAGTTGTTTTCAAGTCTCTAGGACCTTCCTGTCCTGAGTTGTAAGACGATCGGCACTTGTGCCGATCTTGCCGTTACCCCTTATCCTAACCCTAACCCTAACCCTAACCCTAACCCTAACCCTAACCCTAACCCTAACCCTAACCCTAACCCTAACCCTAACCCTAACCCTAACCCTAACCCTAACCCTAACCCTAACCCTAACCCTAGGAAAAGAGACAAATATTTCCTGGAATTAGACATAAAATTCCATAATATCACCACCTTGCGGCTAACCCTAACCCTAACCCTAACCCTAACCCTAACCCTAACTAAAAAAATCTGAAAAGTAAGAAAAAAATCAGACCAATTTTTTTTTTCATTTTTGTTTCCATAGTTAACGCATTTCACATGTCTAGATGTGAAAAAAAATAATTTTGACAATAATTGACAGATTTTGACATTTTTCAAAAATCTGTCTTTTTTCCTGACCCCGAACCTTATATGAAAACTAAGAAAATCTGAAAAGTACGAAAAAATCATACCAAATTTTTTTTCACTTTTTTTCCCATAGCTCATGCATTTCACATGTCTAGACATGAAATAAAAAATAATTTGGACAATGTCTGACAGATTTTCAAATTTGTCAAAAAAAACTTTCTCTCATCCTGAACGCGAAAACTAAAAAAATCTGAAAAGTAAGAAAAAAATCAGACCAATTTTTTTTTTCATTTTTGTTGCCATAATTAACGCATTTCACATGTCTAGATGTGAAAAAAAATAATTTTGACAATAATTGACAGATATTGAAATTTTTCAAAAATCTGTCTTTTTTCCTGACCCCGAACCTTATATGAAAACTAAGAAAATCTGAAAAGTACAAAAAATCAGACCAATTTTTTCTTTTTCACTTTTTGACATGAAATAAAAAATAATTTGGACAATGTCTGACAGATTTTCAAATTTGTCAAAAAAAACTTTCTCTCATCCTGAACGCGAAAACTAAAAAAATCTGAAAAGTAAGAAAAAAATCAGACCAATTTTTTTTTTCATTTTTGTTTCCATAGTTAACGCATTTCACATGTCTAGATGTGAAAAAAAATAATTTTGACAATAATTGACAGATTTTGACATTTTTCAAAAATCTGTCTTTTTTCCTGACCCCGAACCTTATATGAAAACTAAGAAAATCTGAAAAGTACGAAAAAATCATACCAAATTTTTTTTCACTTTTTTTCCCATAGCTCATGCATTTCACATGTCTAGACATGAAATAAAAAATAATTTGGACAATGTCTGACAGATTTTCAAATTTGTCAAAAAAAACTTTCTCTCATCCTGAACGCGAAAACTAAAAAAATCTGAAAAGTAAGAAAAAAATCAGACCAATTTTTTTTTTCATTTTTGTTTCCATAGTTAACGCATTTCACATGTCTAGATGTGAAAAAAAATAATTTTGACAATAATTGACAGATTTTGACATTTTTCAAAAATCTGTCTTTTTTCCTGACCCCGAACCTTATATGAAAACTAAGAAAATCTGAAAAGTACGAAAAAATCATACCAAATTTTTTTTCACTTTTTTTCCCATAGCTCATGCATTTCACATGTCTAGACATGAAATAAAAAATAATTTGGACAATGTCTGACAGATTTTCAAATTTGTCAAAAAAAACTTTCTCTCATCCTGAACGCGAAAACTAAAAAAATCTGAAAAGTAAGAAAAAAATCAGACCAATTTTTTTTTTCATTTTTGTTTCCATAGTTAACGCATTTCACATGTCTAGATGTGAAAAAAAATAATTTTGACAATAATTGACAGATTTTGACATTTTTCAAAAATCTGTCTTTTTTCCTGACCCCGAACCTTATATGAAAACTAAGAAAATCTGAAAAGTACAAAAAATCAGACCAATTTTTTCTTTTTCACTTTTTGACATGAAATAAAAAATAATTTGGACAATGTCTGACAGATTTTCAAATTTGTCAAAAAAAACTTTCTCTCATCCTGAACGCGAAAACTAAAAAAATCTGAAAAGTAAGAAAAAAATCAGACCAATTTTTTTTTCATTTTTGTTGCCATAATTAACGCATTTCACATGTCTAGATGTGAAAAAAAATAATTTTGACAATAATTGACAGATTTTGACATTTTTCAAAAATCTGTCTTTTTTCCTGACACCGAACCTTATATGAAAACTAAGAAAATCTGAAAAGTACAAAAAATCAGACCAATTTTTTCTTTTTCACTTTTTGACATGAAATAAAAAATAATTTGGACAATGTCTGACAGATTTTCAAATTTGTCAAAAAAAACTTTCTCTCATCCTGAACGCGAAAACTAAAAAAATCTGAAAAGTAAGAAAAAAATCAGACCAATTTTTTTTTTCATTTTTGTTGCCATAATTAACGCATTTCACATGTCTAGATGTGAAAAAAAATAATTTTGACAATAATTGACAGATTTTGACATTTTTCAAAAATCTGTCTTTTTTCCTGACCCCGAACCTTATATGAAAACTAAGAAAATCTGAAAAGTAAGAAAAAATCATACCAAATTTTTTTTCACTTTTTTTCCCATAGCTCATGCAATTCACATGTCTAGACACGAAATAAAAAATAATTTGGACAATGTCTGACAGATTTGGAACTTTGTAAAAAAAAACTTTCTCTCATCCAGACCGCGAAAACTAAAAAAATCTGAAAAGTAAGAAATAAATCAGACCAATTTTTTTTTTCATTTTTGTTGCCATAGTTAACGCATTTCACATGTCTAGATGTGAAAAAAAATAATTTTGACAATAATTGACAGATTTTGACATTTTTCAAAAATCTGTCTTTTTACCTGACCCCGAACCTTATATGAAAACTAAGAAAATCTGAAAAGTACAAAAAATCAGACCAATTTTTTCTTTTTCACTTTTTTTACCATAGTTCATGCATTTCACATGTCTAGATGTGAAAAAAAATAATTTTGACAATAATTGACAGATTTTGAAATTTTTCAAAAATCTGTCTTTTTTCCTGACCCCGAACCTTATATGAAAACTAAGAAAATCTGAAAAGTACAAAAAATCAGACCAATTTTTTCTTTTTCACTTTTTGACATGAAATAAAAAATAATTTGGACAATGTCTGACAGATTTTCAAATTTGTCAAAAAAAACTTTCTCTCATCCTGAACGCGAAAACTAAAAAAATCTGAAAAGTAAGAAAAAAATCAGACCAATTTTTTTTTTCATTTTTGTTGCCATAATTAACGCATTTCACATGTCTAGATGTGAAAAAAAATAATTTTGACAATAATTGACAGATATTGAAATTTTTCAAAAATCTGTCTTTTTTCCTGACCCCGAACCTTATATGAAAACTAAGAAAATCTGAAAAGTACAAAAAATCAGACCAATTTTTTCTTTTTCACTTTTTGACATGAAATAAAAAATAATTTGGACAATGTCTGACAGATTTTCAAATTTGTCAAAAAAAACTTTCTCTCATCCTGAACGCGAAAACTAAAAAAATCTGAAAAGTACAAAAAATCAGACCAATTTTTTCTTTTTCACTTTTTTTACCATAGTTCATGCATTTCACATGTCTAGATGTGAAAAAAAATAATTTTGACAATAATTGACAGATTTTGAAATTTTTCAAAAATCTGTCTTTTTTCCTGACCCCGAACCTTATATGAAAACTAAGAAAATCTGAAAAGTACAAAAAATCAGACCAATTTTTTCTTTTTCACTTTTTTTACCATAGTTCATGCATTTCACATGTCTAGACATGAAATAAAAAATAATTTGGACAATGTCTGACAGATTTTCAAATTTGTCAAAAAAAACTTTCTCTCATCCTGAACGCGAAAACTAAAAAAATCTGAAAAGTAAGAAAAAAATCAGACCAATTTTTTTTTTCATTTTTGTTTCCATAGTTAACGCATTTCACATGTCTAGATGTGAAAAAAAATAATTTTGACAATAATTGACAGATTTTGACATTTTTCAAAAATCTGTCTTTTTTCCTGACCCCGAACCTTATATGAAAACTAAGAAAATCTGAAAAGTACGAAAAAATCATACCAAATTTTTTTTCACTTTTTTTCCCATAGCTCATGCATTTCACATGTCTAGACATGAAATAAAAAATAATTTGGACAATGTCTGACAGATTTTCAAATTTGTCAAAAAAAACTTTCTCTCATCCTGAACGCGAAAACTAAAAAAATCTGAAAAGTAAGAAAAAAATCAGACCAATTTTTTTTTTCATTTTTGTTGCCATAATTAACGCATTTCACATGTCTAGATGTGAAAAAAAATAATTTTGACAATAATTGACAGATATTGAAATTTTTCAAAAATCTGTCTTTTTTCCTGACCCCGAACCTTATATGAAAACTAAGAAAATCTGAAAAGTACAAAAAATCAGACCAATTTTTTCTTTTTCACTTTTTGACATGAAATAAAAAATAATTTGGACAATGTCTGACAGATTTTCAAATTTGTCAAAAAAAACTTTCTCTCATCCTGAACGCGAAAACTAAAAAAATCTGAAAAGTAAGAAAAAAATCAGACCAATTTTTTTTTTCATTTTTGTTTCCATAGTTAACGCATTTCACATGTCTAGATGTGAAAAAAAATAATTTTGACAATAATTGACAGATTTTGACATTTTTCAAAAATCTGTCTTTTTTCCTGACCCCGAACCTTATATGAAAACTAAGAAAATCTGAAAAGTACGAAAAAATCATACCAAATTTTTTTTCACTTTTTTTCCCATAGCTCATGCATTTCACATGTCTAGACATGAAATAAAAAATAATTTGGACAATGTCTGACAGATTTTCAAATTTGTCAAAAAAAACTTTCTCTCATCCTGAACGCGAAAACTAAAAAAATCTGAAAAGTAAGAAAAAAATCAGACCAATTTTTTTTTTCATTTTTGTTTCCATAGTTAACGCATTTCACATGTCTAGATGTGAAAAAAAATAATTTTGACAATAATTGACAGATTTTGACATTTTTCAAAAATCTGTCTTTTTTCCTGACCCCGAACCTTATATGAAAACTAAGAAAATCTGAAAAGTACAAAAAATCAGACCAATTTTTTCTTTTTCACTTTTTCTACCATAGTTCATGCATTTCACATGTCTAGATGTGAAAAAAAATAATTTTGACAATAATTGACAGATTTTGAAATTTTTCAAAAATCTGTCTTTTTTCCTGACCCCGAACCTTATATGAAAACTAAGAAAATCTGAAAAGTACAAAAAATCAGACCAATTTTTTCTTTTTCACTTTTTTTACCATAGTTCATGCATTTCACATGTCTAGACATGAAATAAAAAATAATTTGGACAATGTCTGACAGATTTTCAAATTTGTCAAAAAAAACTTTCTCTCATCCTGAACGCGAAAACTAAAAAAATCTGAAAAGTAAGAAAAAAATCAGACCAATTTTTTTTTTCATTTTTGTTTCCATAGTTAACGCATTTCACATGTCTAGATGTGAAAAAAAATAATTTTGACAATAATTGACAGATTTTGACATTTTTCAAAAATCTGTCTTTTTTCCTGACCCCGAACCTTATATGAAAACTAAGAAAATCTGAAAAGTACGAAAAAATCATACCAAATTTTTTTTCACTTTTTTTCCCATAGCTCATGCATTTCACATGTCTAGACATGAAATAAAAAATAATTTGGACAATGTCTGACAGATTTTCAAATTTGTCAAAAAAAACTTTCTCTCATCCTGAACGCGAAAACTAAAAAAATCTGAAAAGTAAGAAAAAAATCAGACCAATTTTTTTTTTCATTTTTGTTGCCATAATTAACGCATTTCACATGTCTAGATGTGAAAAAAAATAATTTTGACAATAATTGACAGATATTGAAATTTTTCAAAAATCTGTCTTTTTTCCTGACCCCGAACCTTATATGAAAACTAAGAAAATCTGAAAAGTACAAAAAATCAGACCAATTTTTTCTTTTTCACTTTTTGACATGAAATAAAAAATTATTTGGACAATGTCTGACAGATTTTCAAATTTGTCAAAAAAAACTTTCTCTCATCCTGAACGCGAAAACTAAAAAAATCTGAAAAGTAAGAAAAAAATCAGACCAATTTTTTTTTTCATTTTTGTTTCCATAGTTAACGCATTTCACATGTCTAGATGTGAAAAAAAATAATTTTGACAATAATTGACAGATTTTGACATTTTTCAAAAATCTGTCTTTTTTCCTGACCCCGAACCTTATATGAAAACTAAGAAAATCTGAAAAGTACAAAAAATCAGACCAATTTTTTCTTTTTCACTTTTTGACATGAAATAAAAAATAATTTGGACAATGTCTGACAGATTTTCAAATTTGTCAAAAAAAACTTTCTCTCATCCTGAACGCGAAAACTAAAAAAATCTGAAAAGTAAGAAAAAAATCAGACCAATTTTTTTTTCATTTTTGTTGCCATAATTAACGCATTTCACATGTCTAGATGTGAAAAAAAATAATTTTGACAATAATTGACAGATTTTGACATTTTTCAAAAATCTGTCTTTTTTCCTGACACCGAACCTTATATGAAAACTAAGAAAATCTGAAAAGTACAAAAAATCAGACCAATTTTTTCTTTTTCACTTTTTGACATGAAATAAAAAATAATTTGGACAATGTCTGACAGATTTTCAAATTTGTCAAAAAAAACTTTCTCTCATCCTGAACGCGAAAACTAAAAAAATCTGAAAAGTAAGAAAAAAATCAGACCAATTTTTTTTTTCATTTTTGTTGCCATAATTAACGCATTTCACATGTCTAGATGTGAAAAAAAATAATTTTGACAATAATTGACAGATTTTGACATTTTTCAAAAATCTGTCTTTTTTCCTGACCCCGAACCTTATATGAAAACTAAGAAAATCTGAAAAGTAAGAAAAAATCATACCAAATTTTTTTTCACTTTTTTTCCCATAGCTCATGCAATTCACATGTCTAGACACGAAATAAAAAATAATTTGGACAATGTCTGACAGATTTGGAACTTTGTAAAAAAAAACTTTCTCTCATCCAGACCGCGAAAACTAAAAAAATCTGAAAAGTAAGAAATAAATCAGACCAATTTTTTTTTTCATTTTTGTTGCCATAGTTAACGCATTTCACATGTCTAGATGTGAAAAAAAATAATTTTGACAATAATTGACAGATTTTGACATTTTTCAAAAATCTGTCTTTTTACCTGACCCCGAACCTTATATGAAAACTAAGAAAATCTGAAAAGTACAAAAAATCAGACCAATTTTTTCTTTTTCACTTTTTTTACCATAGTTCATGCATTTCACATGTCTAGATGTGAAAAAAAATAATTTTGACAATAATTGACAGATTTTGAAATTTTTCAAAAATCTGTCTTTTTTCCTGACCCCGAACCTTATATGAAAACTAAGAAAATCTGAAAAGTACAAAAAATCAGACCAATTTTTTCTTTTTCACTTTTTGACATGAAATAAAAAATAATTTGGACAATGTCTGACAGATTTTCAAATTTGTCAAAAAAAACTTTCTCTCATCCTGAACGCGAAAACTAAAAAAATCTGAAAAGTAAGAAAAAAATCAGACCAATTTTTTTTTTCATTTTTGTTGCCATAATTAACGCATTTCACATGTCTAGATGTGAAAAAAAATAATTTTGACAATAATTGACAGATATTGAAATTTTTCAAAAATCTGTCTTTTTTCCTGACCCCGAACCTTATATGAAAACTAAGAAAATCTGAAAAGTACAAAAAATCAGACCAATTTTTTCTTTTTCACTTTTTGACATGAAATAAAAAATAATTTGGACAATGTCTGACAGATTTTCAAATTTGTCAAAAAAAACTTTCTCTCATCCTGAACGCGAAAACTAAAAAAATCTGAAAAGTACAAAAAATCAGACCAATTTTTTCTTTTTCACTTTTTTTACCATAGTTCATGCATTTCACATGTCTAGATGTGAAAAAAAATAATTTTGACAATAATTGACAGATTTTGAAATTTTTCAAAAATCTGTCTTTTTTCCTGACCCCGAACCTTATATGAAAACTAAGAAAATCTGAAAAGTACAAAAAATCAGACCAATTTTTTCTTTTTCACTTTTTTTACCATAGTTCATGCATTTCACATGTCTAGACATGAAATAAAAAATAATTTGGACAATGTCTGACAGATTTTCAAATTTGTCAAAAAAAACTTTCTCTCATCCTGAACGCGAAAACTAAAAAAATCTGAAAAGTAAGAAAAAAATCAGACCAATTTTTTTTTTCATTTTTGTTTCCATAGTTAACGCATTTCACATGTCTAGATGTGAAAAAAAATAATTTTGACAATAATTGACAGATTTTGACATTTTTCAAAAATCTGTCTTTTTTCCTGACCCCGAACCTTATATGAAAACTAAGAAAATCTGAAAAGTACAAAAAATCAGACCAATTTTTTCTTTTTCACTTTTTGACATGAAATAAAAAATAATTTGGACAATGTCTGACAGATTTTCAAATTTGTCAAAAAAAACTTTCTCTCATCCTGAACGCGAAAACTAAAAAAATCTGAAAAGTAAGAAAAAAATCAGACCAATTTTTTTTTTCATTTTTGTTTCCATAGTTAACGCATTTCACATGTCTAGATGTGAAAAAAAATAATTTTGACAATAATTGACAGATTTTGACATTTTTCAAAAATCTGTCTTTTTTCCTGACCCCGAACCTTATATGAAAACTAAGAAAATCTGAAAAGTACAAAAAATCAGACCAATTTTTTCTTTTTCACTTTTTGACATGAAATAAAAAATAATTTGGACAATGTCTGACAGATTTTCAAATTTGTCAAAAAAAACTTTCTCTCATCCTGAACGCGAAAACTAAAAAAATCTGAAAAGTAAGAAAAAAATCAGACCAATTTTTTTTTCATTTTTGTTGCCATAATTAACGCATTTCACATGTCTAGATGTGAAAAAAAATAATTTTGACAATAATTGACAGATTTTGACATTTTTCAAAAATCTGTCTTTTTTCCTGACACCGAACCTTATATGAAAACTAAGAAAATCTGAAAAGTACAAAAAATCAGACCAATTTTTTCTTTTTCACTTTTTGACATGAAATAAAAAATAATTTGGACAATGTCTGACAGATTTTCAAATTTGTCAAAAAAAACTTTCTCTCATCCTGAACGCGAAAACTAAAAAAATCTGAAAAGTAAGAAAAAAATCAGACCAATTTTTTTTTTCATTTTTGTTGCCATAATTAACGCATTTCACATGTCTAGATGTGAAAAAAAATAATTTTGACAATAATTGACAGATTTTGACATTTTTCAAAAATCTGTCTTTTTTCCTGACCCCGAACCTTATATGAAAACTAAGAAAATCTGAAAAGTAAGAAAAAATCATACCAAATTTTTTTTCACTTTTTTTCCCATAGCTCATGCAATTCACATGTCTAGACACGAAATAAAAAATAATTTGGACAATGTCTGACAGATTTGGAACTTTGTAAAAAAAAACTTTCTCTCATCCAGACCGCGAAAACTAAAAAAATCTGAAAAGTAAGAAATAAATCAGACCAATTTTTTTTTTCATTTTTGTTGCCATAGCTAACGCATTTCACATGTCTAGATGTGAAAAAAAATAATTTTGACAATAATTGACAGATTTTGACATTTTTCAAAAATCTGTCTTTTTACCTGACCCCGAACCTTATATGAAAACTAAGAAAATCTGAAAAGTACAAAAAATCAGACCAATTTTTTCTTTTTCACTTTTTTTACCATAGTTCATGCATTTCACATGTCTAGATGTGAAAAAAAATAATTTTGACAATAATTGACAGATTTTGAAATTTTTCAAAAATCTGTCTTTTTTCCTGACCCCGAACCTTATATGAAAACTAAGAAAATCTGAAAAGTACAAAAAATCAGACCAATTTTTTCTTTTTCACTTTTTGACATGAAATAAAAAATAATTTGGACAATGTCTGACAGATTTTCAAATTTGTCAAAAAAAACTTTCTCTCATCCTGAACGCGAAAACTAAAAAAATCTGAAAAGTAAGAAAAAAATCAGACCAATTTTTTTTTTCATTTTTGTTGCCATAATTAACGCATTTCACATGTCTAGATGTGAAAAAAAATAATTTTGACAATAATTGACAGATATTGAAATTTTTCAAAAATCTGTCTTTTTTCCTGACCCCGAACCTTATATGAAAACTAAGAAAATCTGAAAAGTACAAAAAATCAGACCAATTTTTTCTTTTTCACTTTTTTTACCATAGTTCATGCATTTCACATGTCTAGACATGAAATAAAAAATAATTTGGACAATGTCTGACAGATTTTCAAATTTGTCAAAAAAAACTTTCTCTCATCCTGAACGCGAAAACTAAAAAAATCTGAAAAGTACAAAAAATCAGACCAATTTTTTCTTTTTCACTTTTTTTACCATAGTTCATGCATTTCACATGTCTAGATGTGAAAAAAAATAATTTTGACAATAATTGACAGATTTTGAAATTTTTCAAAAATCTGTCTTTTTTCCTGACCCCGAACCTTATATGAAAACTAAGAAAATCTGAAAAGTACAAAAAATCAGACCAATTTTTTCTTTTTCACTTTTTTTACCATAGTTCATGCATTTCACATGTCTAGACATGAAATAAAAAATAATTTGGACAATGTCTGACAGATTTTCAAATTTGTCAAAAAAAACTTTCTCTCATCCTGAACGCGAAAACTAAAAAAATCTGAAAAGTAAGAAAAAAATCAGACCAATTTTTTTTTTCATTTTTGTTTCCATAGTTAACGCATTTCACATGTCTAGATGTGAAAAAAAATAATTTTGACAATAATTGACAGATTTTGACATTTTTCAAAAATCTGTCTTTTTTCCTGACCCCGAACCTTATATGAAAACTAAGAAAATCTGAAAAGTACGAAAAAATCATACCAAATTTTTTTTCACTTTTTTTCCCATAGCTCATGCAATTCACATGTCTAGACACGAAATAAAAAATAATTTGGACAATGTCTGACAGATTTGGAACTTTGTAAAAAAAAACTTTCTCTCATCCAGACCACAAAAACTAAAAAAATCTGAAAAGTAAGAAATAAATCAGACCAATTTTTTTTTTCATTTTTGTTGCCATAGTTAACGCATTTCACATGTCTAGATGTGAAAAAAAATAATTTTGACAATAATTGACAGATTTTGACATTTTTCAAAAATCTGTCTTTTTTCCTGACCCCGAACCTTATATGAAAACTAAGAAAATCTGAAAAGTACAAAAAATCAGACCAATTTTTTCTTTTTCACTTTTTGACATGAAATAAAAAATAATTTGGACAATGTCTGACAGATTTTCAAATTTGTCAAAAAAAACTTTCTCTCATCCTGAACGCGAAAACTAAAAAAATCTGAAAAGTAAGAAAAAAATCAGACCAATTTTTTTTTCATTTTTGTTGCCATAATTAACGCATTTCACATGTCTAGATGTGAAAAAAAATAATTTTGACAATAATTGACAGATATTGAAATTTTTCAAAAATCTGTCTTTTTTCCTGACCCCGAACCTTATATGAAAACTAAGAAAATCTGAAAAGTACAAAAAATCAGACCAATTTTTTTTTTTTCACTTTTTGACATGAAATAAAAAATAATTTGGACAATGTCTGACAGATTTTCAAATTTGTCAAAAAAAACTTTCTCTCATCCTGAACGCGAAAACTAAAAAAATCTGAAAAGTAAGAAAAAAATCAGACCAATTTTTTTTTTCATTTTTGTTTCCATAGTTAACGCATTTCACATGTCTAGATGTGAAAAAAAATAATTTTGACAATAATTGACAGATTTTGACATTTTTCAAAAATCTGTCTTTTTTCCTGACCCCGAACCTTATATGAAAACTAAGAAAATCTGAAAAGTACAAAAAATCAGACCAATTTTTTCTTTTTCACTTTTTTTACCATAGTTCATGCATTTCACATGTCTAGATGTGAAAAAAAATAATTTTGACAATAATTGACAGATTTTGAAATTTTTCAAAAATCTGTCTTTTTTCCTGACCCCGAACCTTATATGAAAACTAAGAAAATCTGAAAAGTACAAAAAATCAGACCAATTTTTTCTTTTTCACTTTTTTTACCATAGTTCATGCATTTCACATGTCTAGACATGAAATAAAAAATAATTTGGACAATGTCTGACAGATTTTCAAATTTGTCAAAAAAAACTTTCTCTCATCCTGAACGCGAAAACTAAAAAAATCTGAAAAGTAAGAAAAAAATCAGACCAATTTTTTTTTTCATTTTTGTTGCCATAATTAACGCATTTCACATGTCTAGATGTGAAAAAAAATAATTTTGACAATAATTGACAGATTTTGACATTTTTCAAAAATCTGTCTTTTTTCCTGACCCCGAACCTTATATGAAAACTAAGAAAATCTGAAAAGTACAAAAAATCAGACCAATTTTTTCTTTTTCACTTTTTGACATGAAATAAAAAATAATTTGGACAATGTCTGACAGATTTTCAAATTTGTCAAAAAAAACTTTCTCTCATCCTGAACGCGAAAACTAAAAAAATCTGAAAAGTAAGAAAAAAATCAGACCAATTTTTTTTTTCATTTTTGTTGCCATAATTAACACATTTCACATGTCTAGATGTGAAAAAAAATAATTTTGACAATAATTGACAGATATTGAAATTTTTCAAAAATCTGTCTTTTTTCCTGACCCCGAACCTTATATGAAAACTAAGAAAATCTGAAAAGTACAAAAAATCAGACCAATTTTTTTTTTTTCACTTTTTGACATGAAATAAAAAATAATTTGGACAATGTCTGACAGATTTTCAAATTTGTCAAAAAAAACTTTCTCTCATCCTGAACGCGAAAACTAAAAAAATCTGAAAAGTAAGAAAAAAATCAGACCAATTTTTTTTTTCATTTTTGTTTCCATAGTTAACGCATTTCACATGTCTAGATGTGAAAAAAAATAATTTTGACAATAATTGACAGATTTTGACATTTTTCAAAAATCTGTCTTTTTTCCTGACCCCGAACCTTATATGAAAACTAAGAAAATCTGAAAAGTACAAAAAATCAGACCAATTTTTTCTTTTTCACTTTTTTTACCATAGTTCATGCATTTCACATGTCTAGATGTGAAAAAAAATAATTTTGACAATAATTGACAGATTTTGAAATTTTTCAAAAATCTGTCTTTTTTCCTGACCCCGAACCTTATATGAAAACTAAGAAAATCTGAAAAGTACAAAAAATCAGACCAATTTTTTCTTTTTCACTTTTTTTACCATAGTTCATGCATTTCACATGTCTAGACATGAAATAAAAAATAATTTGGACAATGTCTGACAGATTTTCAAATTTGTCAAAAAAAACTTTCTCTCATCCTGAATGCGAAAACTAAAAAAATCTGAAAAGTAAGAAAAAAATCAGACCAATTTTTTTTTTCATTTTTGTTTCCATAGTTAACGCATTTCACATGTCTAGATGTGAAAAAAAATAATTTTGACAATAATTGACAGATTTTGACATTTTTCAAAAATCTGTCTTTTTTCCTGACCCCGAACCTTATATGAAAACTAAGAAAATCTGAAAAGTACAAAAAATCAGACCAATTTTTTCTTTTTCACTTTTTGACATGAAATAAAAAATAATTTGGACAATGTCTGACAGATTTTCAAATTTGTCAAAAAAAACTTTCTCTCATCCTGAACGCGAAAACTAAAAAAATCTGAAAAGTAAGAAAAAAATCAGACCAATTTTTTTTTCATTTTTGTTGCCATAATTAACGCATTTCACATGTCTAGATGTGAAAAAAAATAATTTTGACAATAATTGACAGATATTGAAATTTTTCAAAAATCTGTCTTTTTTCCTGACCCCGAACCTTATATGAAAACTAAGAAAATCTGAAAAGTACAAAAAATCAGACCAATTTTTTTTTTTTCACTTTTTGACATGAAATAAAAAATAATTTGGACAATGTCTGACAGATTTTCAAATTTGTCAAAAAAAACTTTCTCTCATCCTGAACGCGAAAACTAAAAAAATCTGAAAAGTAAGAAAAAAATCAGACCAATTTTTTTTTTCATTTTTGTTTCCATAGTTAACGCATTTCACATGTCTAGATGTGAAAAAAAATAATTTTGACAATAATTGACAGATTTTGACATTTTTCAAAAATCTGTCTTTTTTCCTGACCCCGAACCTTATATGAAAACTAAGAAAATCTGAAAAGTACAAAAAATCAGACCAATTTTTTCTTTTTCACTTTTTTTACCATAGTTCATGCATTTCACATGTCTAGATGTGAAAAAAAATAATTTTGACAATAATTGACAGATTTTGAAATTTTTCAAAAATCTGTCTTTTTTCCTGACCCCGAACCTTATATGAAAACTAAGAAAATCTGAAAAGTACAAAAAATCAGACCAATTTTTTCTTTTTCACTTTTTTTACCATAGTTCATGCATTTCACATGTCTAGACATGAAATAAAAAATAATTTGGACAATGTCTGACAGATTTTCAAATTTGTCAAAAAAAACTTTCTCTCATCCTGAACGCGAAAACTAAAAAAATCTGAAAAGTAAGAAAAAAATCAGACCAATTTTTTTTTTCATTTTTGTTTCCATAGTTAACGCATTTCACATGTCTAGATGTGAAAAAAAATAATTTTGACAATAATTGACAGATTTTGACATTTTTCAAAAATCTGTCTTTTTTCCTGACCCCGAACCTTATATGAAAACTAAGAAAATCTGAAAAGTACAAAAAATCAGACCAATTTTTTCTTTTTCACTTTTTTTACCATAGTTCATGCATTTCACATGTCTAGACATGAAATAAAAAATAATTTGGACAATGTCTGACAGATTTTCAAATTTGTCAAAAAAAACTTTCTCTCATCCTGAATGCGAAAACTAAAAAAATCTGAAAAGTAAGAAAAAAATCAGACCAATTTTTTTTTTCATTTTTGTTGCCATAATTAACGCATTTCACATGTCTAGATGTGAAAAAAAATAATTTTGACAATAATTGACAGATTTTGACATTTTTCAAAAATCTGTCTTTTTTCCTGACCCCGAACCTTATATGAAAACTAAGAAAATCTGAAAAGTACAAAAAATCAGACCAATTTTTTCTTTTTCACTTTTTGACATGAAATAAAAAATAATTTGGACAATGTCTGACAGATTTTCAAATTTGTCAAAAAAAACTTTCTCTCATCCTGAACGCGAAAACTAAAAAAATCTGAAAAGTAAGAAAAAAATCAGACCAATTTTTTTTTCATTTTTGTTGCCATAATTAACGCATTTCACATGTCTAGATGTGAAAAAAAATAATTTTGACAATAATTGACAGATATTGAAATTTTTCAAAAATCTGTCTTTTTTCCTGACCCCGAACCTTATATGAAAACTAAGAAAATCTGAAAAGTACAAAAAATCAGACCAATTTTTTTTTTTTCACTTTTTGACATGAAATAAAAAATAATTTGGACAATGTCTGACAGATTTTCAAATTTGTCAAAAAAAACTTTCTCTCATCCTGAACGCGAAAACTAAAAAAATCTGAAAAGTAAGAAAAAAATCAGACCAATTTTTTTTTTCATTTTTGTTTCCATAGTTCATGCATTTCACATGTCTAGATGTGAAAAAAAATAATTTTGACAATAATTGACAGATTTTGACATTTTTCAAAAATCTGTCTTTTTTCCTGACCCCGAACCTTATATGAAAACTAAGAAAATCTGAAAAGTACAAAAAATCAGACCAATTTTTTCTTTTTCACTTTTTTTACCATAGTTCATGCATTTCACATGTCTAGACATGAAATAAAAAATAATTTGGACAATGTCTGACAGATTTTCAAATTTGTCAAAAAAAACTTTCTCTCATCCTGAACGCGAAAACTAAAAAAATCTGAAAAGTAAGAAAAAAATCAGACCAATTTTTTTTTTCATTTTTGTTGCCATAATTAACGCATTTCACATGTCTAGATGTGAAAAAAAATAATTTTGACAATAATTGACAGATATTGAAATTTTTCAAAAATCTGTCTTTTTTCCTGACCCCGAACCTTATATGAAAACTAAGAAAATCTGAAAAGTACAAAAAATCAGACCAATTTTTTCTTTTTCACTTTTTGACATGAAATAAAAAATAATTTGGACAATGTCTGACAGATTTTCAAATTTGTCAAAAAAAACTTTCTCTCATCCTGAACGCGAAAACTAAAAAAATCTGAAAAGTAAGAAAAAAATCAGACCAATTTTTTTTTTCATTTTTGTTTCCATAGTTAACGCATTTCACATGTCTAGATGTGAAAAAAAATAATTTTGACAATAATTGACAGATTTTGACATTTTTCAAAAATCTGTCTTTTTTCCTGACCCCGAACCTTATATGAAAACTAAGAAAATCTGAAAAGTACAAAAAATCAGACCAATTTTTTCTTTTTCACTTTTTTTACCATAGTTCATGCATTTCACATGTCTAGACATGAAATAAAAAATAATTTGGACAATGTCTGACAGATTTTCAAATTTGTCAAAAAAAACTTTCTCTCATCCTGAACGCGAAAACTAAAAAAATCTGAAAAGTAAGAAAAAAATCAGACCAATTTTTTTTTTCATTTTTGTTTCCATAGTTAACGCATTTCACATGTCTAGATGTGAAAAAAAATAATTTTGACAATAATTGACAGATTTTGACATTTTTCAAAAATCTGTCTTTTTTCCTGACCCCGAACCTTATATGAAAACTAAGAAAATCTGAAAAGTACAAAAAATCAGACCAATTTTTTCTTTTTCACTTTTTTTACCATAGTTCATGCATTTCACATGTCTAGACATGAAATAAAAAATAATTTGGACAATGTCTGACAGATTTTCAAATTTGTCAAAAAAAACTTTCTCTCATCCTGAATGCGAAAACTAAAAAAATCTGAAAAGTAAGAAAAAAATCAGACCAATTTTTTTTTTCATTTTTGTTGCCATAATTAACGCATTTCACATGTCTAGATGTGAAAAAAAATAATTTTGACAATAATTGACAGATTTTGACATTTTTCAAAAATCTGTCTTTTTTCCTGACCCCGAACCTTATATGAAAACTAAGAAAATCTGAAAAGTACAAAAAATCAGACCAATTTTTTCTTTTTCACTTTTTGACATGAAATAAAAAATAATTTGGACAATGTCTGACAGATTTTCAAATTTGTCAAAAAAAACTTTCTCTCATCCTGAACGCGAAAACTAAAAAAATCTGAAAAGTAAGAAAAAAATCAGACCAATTTTTTTTTCATTTTTGTTGCCATAATTAACGCATTTCACATGTCTAGATGTGAAAAAAAATAATTTTGACAATAATTGACAGATATTGAAATTTTTCAAAAATCTGTCTTTTTTCCTGACCCCGAACCTTATATGAAAACTAAGAAAATCTGAAAAGTACAAAAAATCAGACCAATTTTTTTTTTTTCACTTTTTGACATGAAATAAAAAATAATTTGGACAATGTCTGACAGATTTTCAAATTTGTCAAAAAAAACTTTCTCTCATCCTGAACGCGAAAACTAAAAAAATCTGAAAAGTAAGAAAAAAATCAGACCAATTTTTTTTTTCATTTTTGTTTCCATAGTTCATGCATTTCACATGTCTAGATGTGAAAAAAAATAATTTTGACAATAATTGACAGATTTTGACATTTTTCAAAAATCTGTCTTTTTTCCTGACCCCGAACCTTATATGAAAACTAAGAAAATCTGAAAAGTACAAAAAATCAGACCAATTTTTTCTTTTTCACTTTTTTTACCATAGTTCATGCATTTCACATGTCTAGACATGAAATAAAAAATAATTTGGACAATGTCTGACAGATTTTCAAATTTGTCAAAAAAAACTTTCTCTCATCCTGAACGCGAAAACTAAAAAAATCTGAAAAGTAAGAAAAAAATCAGACCAATTTTTTTTTTCATTTTTGTTGCCATAATTAACGCATTTCACATGTCTAGATGTGAAAAAAAATAATTTTGACAATAATTGACAGATATTGAAATTTTTCAAAAATCTGTCTTTTTTCCTGACCCCGAACCTTATATGAAAACTAAGAAAATCTGAAAAGTACAAAAAATCAGACCAATTTTTTCTTTTTCACTTTTTGACATGAAATAAAAAATAATTTGGACAATGTCTGACAGATTTTCAAATTTGTCAAAAAAAACTTTCTCTCATCCTGAACGCGAAAACTAAAAAAATCTGAAAAGTAAGAAAAAAATCAGACCAATTTTTTTTTTCATTTTTGTTTCCATAGTTAACGCATTTCACATGTCTAGATGTGAAAAAAAATAATTTTGACAATAATTGACAGATTTTGACATTTTTCAAAAATCTGTCTTTTTTCCTGACCCCGAACCTTATATGAAAACTAAGAAAATCTGAAAAGTACAAAAAATCAGACCAATTTTTTCTTTTTCACTTTTTTTACCATAGTTCATGCATTTCACATGTCTAGACATGAAATAAAAAATAATTTGGACAATGTCTGACAGATTTTCAAATTTGTCAAAAAAAACTTTCTCTCATCCTGAACGCGAAAACTAAAAAAATCTGAAAAGTAAGAAAAAAATCAGACCAATTTTTTTTTTCATTTTTGTTGCCATAATTAACGCATTTCACATGTCTAGATGTGAAAAAAAATAATTTTGACAATAATTGACAGATTTTGACATTTTTCAAAAATCTGTCTTTTTTCCTGACCCCGAACCTTATATGAAAACTAAGAAAATCTGAAAAGTACAAAAAATCAGACCAATTTTTTCTTTTTCACTTTTTGACATGAAATAAAAAATAATTTGGACAATGTCTGACAGATTTTCAAATTTGTCAAAAAAAACTTTCTCTCATCCTGAACGCGAAAACTAAAAAAATCTGAAAAGTAAGAAAAAAATCAGACCAATTTTTTTTTCATTTTTGTTGCCATAATTAACGCATTTCACATGTCTAGATGTGAAAAAAAATAATTTTGACAATAATTGACAGATATTGAAATTTTTCAAAAATCTGTCTTTTTTCCTGACCCCGAACCTTATATGAAAACTAAGAAAATCTGAAAAGTACAAAAAATCAGACCAATTTTTTTTTTTTCACTTTTTGACATGAAATAAAAAATAATTTGGACAATGTCTGACAGATTTTCAAATTTGTCAAAAAAAACTTTCTCTCATCCTGAACGCGAAAACTAAAAAAATCTGAAAAGTAAGAAAAAAATCAGACCAATTTTTTTTTTCATTTTTGTTTCCATAGTTCATGCATTTCACATGTCTAGATGTGAAAAAAAATAATTTTGACAATAATTGACAGATTTTGACATTTTTCAAAAATCTGTCTTTTTTCCTGACCCCGAACCTTATATGAAAACTAAGAAAATCTGAAAAGTACAAAAAATCAGACCAATTTTTTCTTTTTCACTTTTTTTACCATAGTTCATGCATTTCACATGTCTAGATGTGAAAAAAAATAATTTTGACAATAATTGACAGATTTTGAAATTTTTCAAAAATCTGTCTTTTTTCCTGACCCCGAACCTTATATGAAAACTAAGAAAATCTGAAAAGTACAAAAAATCAGACCAATTTTTTCTTTTTCACTTTTTTTACCATAGTTCATGCATTTCACATGTCTAGACATGAAATAAAAAATAATTTGGACAATGTCTGACAGATTTTCAAATTTGTCAAAAAAAACTTTCTCTCATCCTGAACGCGAAAACTAAAAAAATCTGAAAAGTAAGAAAAAAATCAGACCAATTTTTTTTTTCATTTTTGTTGCCATAATTAACGCATTTCACATGTCTAGATGTGAAAAAAAATAATTTTGACAATAATTGACAGATTTTGACATTTTTCAAAAATCTGTCTTTTTTCCTGACCCCGAACCTTATATGAAAACTAAGAAAATCTGAAAAGTACAAAAAATCAGACCAATTTTTTCTTTTTCACTTTTTTTACCATAGTTCATGCATTTCACATGTCTAGACATGAAATAAAAAATAATTTGGACAATGTCTGACAGATTTTCAAATTTGTCAAAAAAAACTTTCTCTCATCCTGAACGCGAAAACTAAAAAAATCTGAAAAGTAAGAAAAAAATCAGACCAATTTTTTTTTTCATTTTTGTTGCCATAATTAACGCATTTCACATGTCTAGATGTGAAAAAAAATAATTTTGACAATAATTGACAGATTTTGACATTTTTCAAAAATCTGTCTTTTTTCCTGACCCCGAACCTTATATGAAAACTAAGAAAATCTGAAAAGTACAAAAAATCAGACCAATTTTTTCTTTTTCACTTTTTGACATGAAATAAAAAATAATTTGGACAATGTCTGACAGATTTTCAAATTTGTCAAAAAAAACTTTCTCTCATCCTGAACGCGAAAACTAAAAAAATCTGAAAAGTAAGAAAAAAATCAGACCAATTTTTTTTTTCATTTTTGTTGCCATAATTAACACATTTCACATGTCTAGATGTGAAAAAAAATAATTTTGACAATAATTGACAGATTTTGACATTTTTCAAAAATCTGTCTTTTTTCCTGACCCCGAACCTTATATGAAAACTAAGAAAATCTGAAAAGTACAAAAAATCAGACCAATTTTTTTTTTTTCACTTTTTGACATGAAATAAAAAATAATTTGGACAATGTCTGACAGATTTTCAAATTTGTCAAAAAAAACTTTCTCTCATCCTGAACGCGAAAACTAAAAAAATCTGAAAAGTAAGAAAAAAATCAGACCAATTTTTTTTTTCATTTTTGTTTCCATAGTTCATGCATTTCACATGTCTAGATGTGAAAAAAAATAATTTTGACAATAATTGACAGATTTTGACATTTTTCAAAAATCTGTCTTTTTTCCTGACCCCGAACCTTATATGAAAACTAAGAAAATCTGAAAAGTACAAAAAATCAGACCAATTTTTTCTTTTTCACTTTTTTTACCATAGTTCATGCATTTCACATGTCTAGATGTGAAAAAAAATAATTTTGACAATAATTGACAGATTTTGAAATTTTTCAAAAATCTGTCTTTTTTCCTGACCCCGAACCTTATATGAAAACTAAGAAAATCTGAAAAGTACAAAAAATCAGACCAATTTTTTCTTTTTCACTTTTTTTACCATAGTTCATGCATTTCACATGTCTAGACATGAAATAAAAAATAATTTGGACAATGTCTGACAGATTTTCAAATTTGTCAAAAAAAACTTTCTCTCATCCTGAACGCGAAAACTAAAAAAATCTGAAAAGTAAGAAAAAAATCAGACCAATTTTTTTTTTCATTTTTGTTGCCATAATTAACGCATTTCACATGTCTAGATGTGAAAAAAAATAATTTTGACAATAATTGACAGATTTTGACATTTTTCAAAAATCTGTCTTTTTTCCTGACCCCGAACCTTATATGAAAACTAAGAAAATCTGAAAAGTACAAAAAATCAGACCAATTTTTTCTTTTTCACTTTTTTTACCATAGTTCATGCATTTCACATGTCTAGACATGAAATAAAAAATAATTTGGACAATGTCTGACAGATTTTCAAATTTGTCAAAAAAAACTTTCTCTCATCCTGAACGCGAAAACTAAAAAAATCTGAAAAGTAAGAAAAAAATCAGACCAATTTTTTTTTTCATTTTTGTTGCCATAATTAACGCATTTCACATGTCTAGATGTGAAAAAAAATAATTTTGACAATAATTGACAGATTTTGACATTTTTCAAAAATCTGTCTTTTTTCCTGACCCCGAACCTTATATGAAAACTAAGAAAATCTGAAAAGTACAAAAAATCAGACCAATTTTTTCTTTTTCACTTTTTGACATGAAATAAAAAATAATTTGGACAATGTCTGACAGATTTTCAAATTTGTCAAAAAAAACTTTCTCTCATCCTGAACGCGAAAACTAAAAAAATCTGAAAAGTAAGAAAAAAATCAGACCAATTTTTTTTTTCATTTTTGTTTCCATAGTTAACGCATTTCACATGTCTAGATGTGAAAAAAAATAATTTTGACAATAATTGACAGATTTTGACATTTTTCAAAAATCTGTCTTTTTTCCTGACCCCGAACCTTATATGAAAACTAAGAAAATCTGAAAAGTACAAAAAATCAGACAAATTTTTTCTTTTTCACTTTTTTTACCATAGTTCATGCATTTCACATGTCTAGATGTGAAAAAAAATAATTTTGACAATAATTGACAGATTTTGAAATTTTTCAAAAATCTGTCTTTTTTCCTGACCCCGAACCTTATATGAAAACTAAGAAAATCTGAAAAGTACAAAAAATCAGACCAATTTTTTCTTTTTCACTTTTTTTACCATAGTTCATGCATTTCACATGTCTAGACATGAAATAAAAAATAATTTGGACAATGTCTGACAGATTTTCAAATTTGTCAAAAAAAACTTTCTCTCATCCTGAACGCGAAAACTAAAAAAATCTGAAAAGTAAGAAAAAAATCAGACCAATTTTTTTTTTCATTTTTGTTTCCATAGTTAACGCATTTCACATGTCTAGATGTGAAAAAAAATAATTTTGACAATAATTGACAGATTTTGACATTTTTCAAAAATCTGTCTTTTTTCCTGACCCCGAACCTTATATGAAAACTAAGAAAATCTGAAAAGTACAAAAAATCAGACCAATTTTTTCTTTTTCACTTTTTTTACCATAGTTCATGCATTTCACATGTCTAGACATGAAATAAAAAATAATTTGGACAATGTCTGACAGATTTTCAAATTTGTCAAAAAAAACTTTCTCTCATCCTGAACGCGAAAACTAAAAAAATCTGAAAAGTAAGAAAAAAATCAGACCAATTTTTTTTTTCATTTTTGTTGCCATAATTAACGCATTTCACATGTCTAGATGTGAAAAAAAATAATTTTGACAATAATTGACAGATATTGAAATTTTTCAAAAATCTGTCTTTTTTCCTGACCCCGAACCTTATATGAAAACTAAGAAAATCTGAAAAGTACAAAAAATCAGACCAATTTTTTCTTTTTCACTTTTTGACATGAAATAAAAAATAATTTGGACAATGTCTGACAGATTTTCAAATTTGTCAAAAAAAACTTTCTCTCATCCTGAACGCGAAAACTAAAAAAATCTGAAAAGTAAGAAAAAAATCAGACCAATTTTTTTTTTCATTTTTGTTGCCATAATTAACGCATTTCACATGTCTAGATGTGAAAAAAAATAATTTTGACAATAATTGACAGATATTGAAATTTTTCAAAAATCTGTCTTTTTTCCTGACCCCGAACCTTATATGAAAACTAAGAAAATCTGAAAAGTACAAAAAATCAGACCAATTTTTTCTTTTTCACTTTTTGACATGAAATAAAAAATAATTTGGACAATGTCTGACAGATTTTCAAATTTGTCAAAAAAAACTTTCTCTCATCCTGAACGCGAAAACTAAAAAAATCTGAAAAGTAAGAAAAAAATCAGACCAATTTTTTTTTTCATTTTTGTTTCCATAGTTAACGCATTTCACATGTCTAGATGTGAAAAAAAATAATTTTGACAATAATTGACAGATTTTGACATTTTTCAAAAATCTGTCTTTTTTCCTGACCCCGAACTTTATATGAAAACTAAGAAAATCTGAAAAGTACAAAAAATCAGACCAATTTTTTCTTTTTCACTTTTTTTACCATAGTTCATGCATTTCACATGTCTAGATGTGAAAAAAAATAATTTTGACAATAATTGACAGATTTTGAAATTTTTCAAAAATCTGTCTTTTTTCCTGACCCCGAACCTTATATGAAAACTAAGAAAATCTGAAAAGTACAAAAAATCAGACCAATTTTTTCTTTTTCACTTTTTTTACCATAGTTCATGCATTTCACATGTCTAGACATGAAATAAAAAATAATTTGGACAATGTCTGACAGATTTTCAAATTTGTCAAAAAAAACTTTCTCTCATCCTGAACGTGAAAACTAAAAAAATCTGAAAAGTAAGAAAAAAATCAGACCAATTTTTTTTTTCATTTTTGTTGCCATAATTAACGCATTTCACATGTCTAGATGTGAAAAAAAATAATTTTGACAATAATTGACAGATATTGAAATTTTTCAAAAATCTGTCTTTTTTCCTGACCCCGAACCTTATATGAAAACTAAGAAAATCTGAAAAGTACAAAAAATCAGACCAATTTTTTCTTTTTCACTTTTTGACATGAAATAAAAAATAATTTGGACAATGTCTGACAGATTTTCAAATTTGTCAAAAAAAACTTTCTCTCATCCTGAACGCGAAAACTAAAAAAATCTGAAAAGTAAGAAAAAAATCAGACCAATTTTTTTTTTCATTTTTGTTTCCATAGTTAACGCATTTCACATGTCTAGATGTGAAAAAAAATAATTTTGACAATAATTCACAGATTTTGACATTTTTCAAAAATCTGTCTTTTTTCCTGACCCCGAACCTTATATGAAAACTAAGAAAATCTGAAAAGTACAAAAAATCAGACCAATTTTTTCTTTTTCACTTTTTTTACCATAGTTCATGCATTTCACATGTCTAGACATGAAATAAAAAATAATTTGGACAATGTCTGACAGATTTTCAAATTTGTCAAAAAAAACTTTCTCTCATCCTGAACGCGAAAACTAAAAAAATCTGAAAAGTAAGAAAAAAATCAGACCAATTTTTTTTTTCATTTTTGTTGCCATAATTAACGCATTTCACATGTCTAGATGTGAAAAAAAATAATTTTGACAATAATTGACAGATATTGAAATTTTTCAAAAATCTGTCTTTTTTCCTGACCCCGAACCTTATATGAAAACTAAGAAAATCTGAAAAGTACAAAAAATCAGACCAATTTTTTCTTTTTCACTTTTTGACATGAAATAAAAAATAATTTGGACAATGTCTGACAGATTTTCAAATTTGTCAAAAAAAACTTTCTCTCATCCTGAACGCGAAAACTAAAAAAATCTGAAAAGTAAGAAAAAAATCAGACCAATTTTTTTTTTCATTTTTGTTTCCATAGTTAACGCATTTCACATGTCTAGATGTGAAAAAAAATAATTTTGACAATAATTGACAGATTTTGACATTTTTCAAAAATCTGTCTTTTTTCCTGACCCCGAACCTTATATGAAAACTAAGAAAATCTGAAAAGTACAAAAAATCAGACCAATTTTTTCTTTTTCACTTTTTTTACCATAGTTCATGCATTTCACATGTCTAGATGTGAAAAAAAATAATTTTGACAATAATTGACAGATTTTGACATTTTTCAAAAATCTGTCTTTTTTCCTGACCCCGAACCTTATATGAAAACTAAGAAAATCTGAAAAGTACAAAAAATCAGACCAATTTTTTCTTTTTCACTTTTTTTACCATAGTTCATGCATTTCACATGTCTAGACATGAAATAAAAAATAATTTGGACAATGTCTGACAGATTTTCAAATTTGTCAAAAAAAACTTTCTCTCATCCTGAACGCGAAAACTAAAAAAATCTGAAAAGTAAGAAAAAAATCAGACCAATTTTTTTTTTCATTTTTGTTGCCATAATTAACGCATTTCACATGTCTAGATGTGAAAAAAAATAATTTTGACAATAATTGACAGATTTTGACATTTTTCAAAAATCTGTCTTTTTTCCTGACCCCGAACCTTATATGAAAACTAAGAAAATCTGAAAAGTACAAAAAATCAGACCAATTTTTTCTTTTTCACTTTTTGACATGAAATAAAAAATAATTTGGACAATGTCTGACAGATTTTCAAATTTGTCAAAAAAAACTTTCTCTCATCCTGAACGCGAAAACTAAAAAAATCTGAAAAGTAAGAAAAAAATCAGACCAATTTTTTTTTTCATTTTTGTTTCCATAGTTAACGCATTTCACATGTCTAGATGTGAAAAAAAATAATTTTGACAATAATTGACAGATTTTGACATTTTTCAAAAATCTGTCTTTTTTCCTGACCCCGAACCTTATATGAAAACTAAGAAAATCTGAAAAGTACAAAAAATCAGACAAATTTTTTCTTTTTCACTTTTTTTACCATAGTTCATGCATTTCACATGTCTAGATGTGAAAAAAAATAATTTTGACAATAATTGACAGATTTTGAAATTTTTCAAAAATCTGTCTTTTTTCCTGACCCCGAACCTTATATGAAAACTAAGAAAATCTGAAAAGTACAAAAAATCAGACCAATTTTTTCTTTTTCACTTTTTTTACCATAGTTCATGCATTTCACATGTCTAGACATGAAATAAAAAATAATTTGGACAATGTCTGACAGATTTTCAAATTTGTCAAAAAAAACTTTCTCTCATCCTGAACGCGAAAACTAAAAAAATCTGAAAAGTAAGAAAAAAATCAGACCAATTTTTTTTTTCATTTTTGTTTCCATAGTTAACGCATTTCACATGTCTAGATGTGAAAAAAAATAATTTTGACAATAATTGACAGATTTTGACATTTTTCAAAAATCTGTCTTTTTTCCTGACCCCGAACCTTATATGAAAACTAAGAAAATCTGAAAAGTACAAAAAATCAGACCAATTTTTTCTTTTTCACTTTTTTTACCATAGTTCATGCATTTCACATGTCTAGACATGAAATAAAAAATAATTTGGACAATGTCTGACAGATTTTCAAATTTGTCAAAAAAAACTTTCTCTCATCCTGAACGCGAAAACTAAAAAAATCTGAAAAGTAAGAAAAAAATCAGACCAATTTTTTTTTTCATTTTTGTTGCCATAATTAACGCATTTCACATGTCTAGATGTGAAAAAAAATAATTTTGACAATAATTGACAGATATTGAAATTTTTCAAAAATCTGTCTTTTTTCCTGACCCCGAACCTTATATGAAAACTAAGAAAATCTGAAAAGTACAAAAAATCAGACCAATTTTTTCTTTTTCACTTTTTGACATGAAATAAAAAATAATTTGGACAATGTCTGACAGATTTTCAAATTTGTCAAAAAAAACTTTCTCTCATCCTGAACGCGAAAACTAAAAAAATCTGAAAAGTAAGAAAAAAATCAGACCAATTTTTTTTTTCATTTTTGTTTCCATAGTTAACGCATTTCACATGTCTAGATGTGAAAAAAAATAATTTTGACAATAATTGACAGATTTTGACATTTTTCAAAAATCTGTCTTTTTTCCTGACCCCGAACCTTATATGAAAACTAAGAAAATCTGAAAAGTACAAAAAATCAGACCAATTTTTTCTTTTTCACTTTTTTTACCATAGTTCATGCATTTCACATGTCTAGACATGAAATAAAAAATAATTTGGACAATGTCTGACAGATTTTCAAATTTGTCAAAAAAAACTTTCTCTCATCCTGAACGCGAAAACTAAAAAAATCTGAAAAGTAAGAAAAAAATCAGACCAATTTTTTTTTTCATTTTTGTTTCCATAGTTAACGCATTTCACATGTCTAGATGTGAAAAAAAATAATTTTGACAATAATTGACAGATTTTGACATTTTTCAAAAATCTGTCTTTTTTCCTGACCCCGAACCTTATATGAAAACTAAGAAAATCTGAAAAGTACAAAAAATCAGACCAATTTTTTCTTTTTCACTTTTTTTACCATAGTTCATGCATTTCACATGTCTAGACATGAAATAAAAAATAATTTGGACAATGTCTGACAGATTTTCAAATTTGTCAAAAAAAACTTTCTCTCATCCTGAATGCGAAAACTAAAAAAATCTGAAAAGTAAGAAAAAAATCAGACCAATTTTTTTTTTCATTTTTGTTGCCATAATTAACGCATTTCACATGTCTAGATGTGAAAAAAAATAATTTTGACAATAATTGACAGATTTTGACATTTTTCAAAAATCTGTCTTTTTTCCTGACCCCGAACCTTATATGAAAACTAAGAAAATCTGAAAAGTACAAAAAATCAGACCAATTTTTTCTTTTTCACTTTTTGACATGAAATAAAAAATAATTTGGACAATGTCTGACAGATTTTCAAATTTGTCAAAAAAAACTTTCTCTCATCCTGAACGCGAAAACTAAAAAAATCTGAAAAGTAAGAAAAAAATCAGACCAATTTTTTTTTCATTTTTGTTGCCATAATTAACGCATTTCACATGTCTAGATGTGAAAAAAAATAATTTTGACAATAATTGACAGATATTGAAATTTTTCAAAAATCTGTCTTTTTTCCTGACCCCGAACCTTATATGAAAACTAAGAAAATCTGAAAAGTACAAAAAATCAGACCAATTTTTTTTTTTTCACTTTTTGACATGAAATAAAAAATAATTTGGACAATGTCTGACAGATTTTCAAATTTGTCAAAAAAAACTTTCTCTCATCCTGAACGCGAAAACTAAAAAAATCTGAAAAGTAAGAAAAAAATCAGACCAATTTTTTTTTTCATTTTTGTTTCCATAGTTCATGCATTTCACATGTCTAGATGTGAAAAAAAATAATTTTGACAATAATTGACAGATTTTGACATTTTTCAAAAATCTGTCTTTTTTCCTGACCCCGAACCTTATATGAAAACTAAGAAAATCTGAAAAGTACAAAAAATCAGACCAATTTTTTCTTTTTCACTTTTTTTACCATAGTTCATGCATTTCACATGTCTAGACATGAAATAAAAAATAATTTGGACAATGTCTGACAGATTTTCAAATTTGTCAAAAAAAACTTTCTCTCATCCTGAACGCGAAAACTAAAAAAATCTGAAAAGTAAGAAAAAAATCAGACCAATTTTTTTTTTCATTTTTGTTGCCATAATTAACGCATTTCACATGTCTAGATGTGAAAAAAAATAATTTTGACAATAATTGACAGATATTGAAATTTTTCAAAAATCTGTCTTTTTTCCTGACCCCGAACCTTATATGAAAACTAAGAAAATCTGAAAAGTACAAAAAATCAGACCAATTTTTTCTTTTTCACTTTTTGACATGAAATAAAAAATAATTTGGACAATGTCTGACAGATTTTCAAATTTGTCAAAAAAAACTTTCTCTCATCCTGAACGCGAAAACTAAAAAAATCTGAAAAGTAAGAAAAAAATCAGACCAATTTTTTTTTTCATTTTTGTTTCCATAGTTAACGCATTTCACATGTCTAGATGTGAAAAAAAATAATTTTGACAATAATTGACAGATTTTGACATTTTTCAAAAATCTGTCTTTTTTCCTGACCCCGAACCTTATATGAAAACTAAGAAAATCTGAAAAGTACAAAAAATCAGACCAATTTTTTCTTTTTCACTTTTTTTACCATAGTTCATGCATTTCACATGTCTAGACATGAAATAAAAAATAATTTGGACAATGTCTGACAGATTTTCAAATTTGTCAAAAAAAACTTTCTCTCATCCTGAACGCGAAAACTAAAAAAATCTGAAAAGTAAGAAAAAAATCAGACCAATTTTTTTTTTCATTTTTGTTGCCATAATTAACGCATTTCACATGTCTAGATGTGAAAAAAAATAATTTTGACAATAATTGACAGATTTTGACATTTTTCAAAAATCTGTCTTTTTTCCTGACCCCGAACCTTATATGAAAACTAAGAAAATCTGAAAAGTACAAAAAATCAGACCAATTTTTTCTTTTTCACTTTTTGACATGAAATAAAAAATAATTTGGACAATGTCTGACAGATTTTCAAATTTGTCAAAAAAAACTTTCTCTCATCCTGAACGCGAAAACTAAAAAAATCTGAAAAGTAAGAAAAAAATCAGACCAATTTTTTTTTCATTTTTGTTGCCATAATTAACGCATTTCACATGTCTAGATGTGAAAAAAAATAATTTTGACAATAATTGACAGATATTGAAATTTTTCAAAAATCTGTCTTTTTTCCTGACCCCGAACCTTATATGAAAACTAAGAAAATCTGAAAAGTACAAAAAATCAGACCAATTTTTTTTTTTTCACTTTTTGACATGAAATAAAAAATAATTTGGACAATGTCTGACAGATTTTCAAATTTGTCAAAAAAAACTTTCTCTCATCCTGAACGCGAAAACTAAAAAAATCTGAAAAGTAAGAAAAAAATCAGACCAATTTTTTTTTTCATTTTTGTTTCCATAGTTCATGCATTTCACATGTCTAGATGTGAAAAAAAATAATTTTGACAATAATTGACAGATTTTGACATTTTTCAAAAATCTGTCTTTTTTCCTGACCCCGAACCTTATATGAAAACTAAGAAAATCTGAAAAGTACAAAAAATCAGACCAATTTTTTCTTTTTCACTTTTTTTACCATAGTTCATGCATTTCACATGTCTAGATGTGAAAAAAAATAATTTTGACAATAATTGACAGATTTTGAAATTTTTCAAAAATCTGTCTTTTTTCCTGACCCCGAACCTTATATGAAAACTAAGAAAATCTGAAAAGTACAAAAAATCAGACCAATTTTTTCTTTTTCACTTTTTTTACCATAGTTCATGCATTTCACATGTCTAGACATGAAATAAAAAATAATTTGGACAATGTCTGACAGATTTTCAAATTTGTCAAAAAAAACTTTCTCTCATCCTGAACGCGAAAACTAAAAAAATCTGAAAAGTAAGAAAAAAATCAGACCAATTTTTTTTTTCATTTTTGTTGCCATAATTAACGCATTTCACATGTCTAGATGTGAAAAAAAATAATTTTGACAATAATTGACAGATTTTGACATTTTTCAAAAATCTGTCTTTTTTCCTGACCCCGAACCTTATATGAAAACTAAGAAAATCTGAAAAGTACAAAAAATCAGACCAATTTTTTCTTTTTCACTTTTTTTACCATAGTTCATGCATTTCACATGTCTAGACATGAAATAAAAAATAATTTGGACAATGTCTGACAGATTTTCAAATTTGTCAAAAAAAACTTTCTCTCATCCTGAACGCGAAAACTAAAAAAATCTGAAAAGTAAGAAAAAAATCAGACCAATTTTTTTTTTCATTTTTGTTGCCATAATTAACGCATTTCACATGTCTAGATGTGAAAAAAAATAATTTTGACAATAATTGACAGATTTTGACATTTTTCAAAAATCTGTCTTTTTTCCTGACCCCGAACCTTATATGAAAACTAAGAAAATCTGAAAAGTACAAAAAATCAGACCAATTTTTTCTTTTTCACTTTTTGACATGAAATAAAAAATAATTTGGACAATGTCTGACAGATTTTCAAATTTGTCAAAAAAAACTTTCTCTCATCCTGAACGCGAAAACTAAAAAAATCTGAAAAGTAAGAAAAAAATCAGACCAATTTTTTTTTTCATTTTTGTTGCCATAATTAACACATTTCACATGTCTAGATGTGAAAAAAAATAATTTTGACAATAATTGACAGATTTTGACATTTTTCAAAAATCTGTCTTTTTTCCTGACCCCGAACCTTATATGAAAACTAAGAAAATCTGAAAAGTACAAAAAATCAGACCAATTTTTTTTTTTTCACTTTTTGACATGAAATAAAAAATAATTTGGACAATGTCTGACAGATTTTCAAATTTGTCAAAAAAAACTTTCTCTCATCCTGAACGCGAAAACTAAAAAAATCTGAAAAGTAAGAAAAAAATCAGACCAATTTTTTTTTTCATTTTTGTTTCCATAGTTCATGCATTTCACATGTCTAGATGTGAAAAAAAATAATTTTGACAATAATTGACAGATTTTGACATTTTTCAAAAATCTGTCTTTTTTCCTGACCCCGAACCTTATATGAAAACTAAGAAAATCTGAAAAGTACAAAAAATCAGACCAATTTTTTCTTTTTCACTTTTTTTACCATAGTTCATGCATTTCACATGTCTAGATGTGAAAAAAAATAATTTTGACAATAATTGACAGATTTTGAAATTTTTCAAAAATCTGTCTTTTTTCCTGACCCCGAACCTTATATGAAAACTAAGAAAATCTGAAAAGTACAAAAAATCAGACCAATTTTTTCTTTTTCACTTTTTTTACCATAGTTCATGCATTTCACATGTCTAGACATGAAATAAAAAATAATTTGGACAATGTCTGACAGATTTTCAAATTTGTCAAAAAAAACTTTCTCTCATCCTGAACGCGAAAACTAAAAAAATCTGAAAAGTAAGAAAAAAATCAGACCAATTTTTTTTTTCATTTTTGTTGCCATAATTAACGCATTTCACATGTCTAGATGTGAAAAAAAATAATTTTGACAATAATTGACAGATTTTGACATTTTTCAAAAATCTGTCTTTTTTCCTGACCCCGAACCTTATATGAAAACTAAGAAAATCTGAAAAGTACAAAAAATCAGACCAATTTTTTCTTTTTCACTTTTTTTACCATAGTTCATGCATTTCACATGTCTAGACATGAAATAAAAAATAATTTGGACAATGTCTGACAGATTTTCAAATTTGTCAAAAAAAACTTTCTCTCATCCTGAACGCGAAAACTAAAAAAATCTGAAAAGTAAGAAAAAAATCAGACCAATTTTTTTTTTCATTTTTGTTGCCATAATTAACGCATTTCACATGTCTAGATGTGAAAAAAAATAATTTTGACAATAATTGACAGATTTTGACATTTTTCAAAAATCTGTCTTTTTTCCTGACCCCGAACCTTATATGAAAACTAAGAAAATCTGAAAAGTACAAAAAATCAGACCAATTTTTTCTTTTTCACTTTTTGACATGAAATAAAAAATAATTTGGACAATGTCTGACAGATTTTCAAATTTGTCAAAAAAAACTTTCTCTCATCCTGAACGCGAAAACTAAAAAAATCTGAAAAGTAAGAAAAAAATCAGACCAATTTTTTTTTTCATTTTTGTTTCCATAGTTAACGCATTTCACATGTCTAGATGTGAAAAAAAATAATTTTGACAATAATTGACAGATTTTGACATTTTTCAAAAATCTGTCTTTTTTCCTGACCCCGAACCTTATATGAAAACTAAGAAAATCTGAAAAGTACAAAAAATCAGACAAATTTTTTCTTTTTCACTTTTTTTACCATAGTTCATGCATTTCACATGTCTAGATGTGAAAAAAAATAATTTTGACAATAATTGACAGATTTTGAAATTTTTCAAAAATCTGTCTTTTTTCCTGACCCCGAACCTTATATGAAAACTAAGAAAATCTGAAAAGTACAAAAAATCAGACCAATTTTTTCTTTTTCACTTTTTTTACCATAGTTCATGCATTTCACATGTCTAGACATGAAATAAAAAATAATTTGGACAATGTCTGACAGATTTTCAAATTTGTCAAAAAAAACTTTCTCTCATCCTGAACGCGAAAACTAAAAAAATCTGAAAAGTAAGAAAAAAATCAGACCAATTTTTTTTTTCATTTTTGTTTCCATAGTTAACGCATTTCACATGTCTAGATGTGAAAAAAAATAATTTTGACAATAATTGACAGATTTTGACATTTTTCAAAAATCTGTCTTTTTTCCTGACCCCGAACCTTATATGAAAACTAAGAAAATCTGAAAAGTACAAAAAATCAGACCAATTTTTTCTTTTTCACTTTTTTTACCATAGTTCATGCATTTCACATGTCTAGACATGAAATAAAAAATAATTTGGACAATGTCTGACAGATTTTCAAATTTGTCAAAAAAAACTTTCTCTCATCCTGAACGCGAAAACTAAAAAAATCTGAAAAGTAAGAAAAAAATCAGACCAATTTTTTTTTTCATTTTTGTTGCCATAATTAACGCATTTCACATGTCTAGATGTGAAAAAAAATAATTTTGACAATAATTGACAGATATTGAAATTTTTCAAAAATCTGTCTTTTTTCCTGACCCCGAACCTTATATGAAAACTAAGAAAATCTGAAAAGTACAAAAAATCAGACCAATTTTTTCTTTTTCACTTTTTGACATGAAATAAAAAATAATTTGGACAATGTCTGACAGATTTTCAAATTTGTCAAAAAAAACTTTCTCTCATCCTGAACGCGAAAACTAAAAAAATCTGAAAAGTAAGAAAAAAATCAGACCAATTTTTTTTTTCATTTTTGTTGCCATAATTAACGCATTTCACATGTCTAGATGTGAAAAAAAATAATTTTGACAATAATTGACAGATATTGAAATTTTTCAAAAATCTGTCTTTTTTCCTGACCCCGAACCTTATATGAAAACTAAGAAAATCTGAAAAGTACAAAAAATCAGACCAATTTTTTCTTTTTCACTTTTTGACATGAAATAAAAAATAATTTGGACAATGTCTGACAGATTTTCAAATTTGTCAAAAAAAACTTTCTCTCATCCTGAACGCGAAAACTAAAAAAATCTGAAAAGTAAGAAAAAAATCAGACCAATTTTTTTTTTCATTTTTGTTTCCATAGTTAACGCATTTCACATGTCTAGATGTGAAAAAAAATAATTTTGACAATAATTGACAGATTTTGACATTTTTCAAAAATCTGTCTTTTTTCCTGACCCCGAACTTTATATGAAAACTAAGAAAATCTGAAAAGTACAAAAAATCAGACCAATTTTTTCTTTTTCACTTTTTTTACCATAGTTCATGCATTTCACATGTCTAGATGTGAAAAAAAATAATTTTGACAATAATTGACAGATTTTGAAATTTTTCAAAAATCTGTCTTTTTTCCTGACCCCGAACCTTATATGAAAACTAAGAAAATCTGAAAAGTACAAAAAATCAGACCAATTTTTTCTTTTTCACTTTTTTTACCATAGTTCATGCATTTCACATGTCTAGACATGAAATAAAAAATAATTTGGACAATGTCTGACAGATTTTCAAATTTGTCAAAAAAAACTTTCTCTCATCCTGAACGTGAAAACTAAAAAAATCTGAAAAGTAAGAAAAAAATCAGACCAATTTTTTTTTTCATTTTTGTTGCCATAATTAACGCATTTCACATGTCTAGATGTGAAAAAAAATAATTTTGACAATAATTGACAGATATTGAAATTTTTCAAAAATCTGTCTTTTTTCCTGACCCCGAACCTTATATGAAAACTAAGAAAATCTGAAAAGTACAAAAAATCAGACCAATTTTTTCTTTTTCACTTTTTGACATGAAATAAAAAATAATTTGGACAATGTCTGACAGATTTTCAAATTTGTCAAAAAAAACTTTCTCTCATCCTGAACGCGAAAACTAAAAAAATCTGAAAAGTAAGAAAAAAATCAGACCAATTTTTTTTTTCATTTTTGTTTCCATAGTTAACGCATTTCACATGTCTAGATGTGAAAAAAAATAATTTTGACAATAATTCACAGATTTTGACATTTTTCAAAAATCTGTCTTTTTTCCTGACCCCGAACCTTATATGAAAACTAAGAAAATCTGAAAAGTACAAAAAATCAGACCAATTTTTTCTTTTTCACTTTTTTTACCATAGTTCATGCATTTCACATGTCTAGACATGAAATAAAAAATAATTTGGACAATGTCTGACAGATTTTCAAATTTGTCAAAAAAAACTTTCTCTCATCCTGAACGCGAAAACTAAAAAAATCTGAAAAGTAAGAAAAAAATCAGACCAATTTTTTTTTTCATTTTTGTTGCCATAATTAACGCATTTCACATGTCTAGATGTGAAAAAAAATAATTTTGACAATAATTGACAGATATTGAAATTTTTCAAAAATCTGTCTTTTTTCCTGACCCCGAACCTTATATGAAAACTAAGAAAATCTGAAAAGTACAAAAAATCAGACCAATTTTTTCTTTTTCACTTTTTGACATGAAATAAAAAATAATTTGGACAATGTCTGACAGATTTTCAAATTTGTCAAAAAAAACTTTCTCTCATCCTGAACGCGAAAACTAAAAAAATCTGAAAAGTAAGAAAAAAATCAGACCAATTTTTTTTTTCATTTTTGTTTCCATAGTTAACGCATTTCACATGTCTAGATGTGAAAAAAAATAATTTTGACAATAATTGACAGATTTTGACATTTTTCAAAAATCTGTCTTTTTTCCTGACCCCGAACCTTATATGAAAACTAAGAAAATCTGAAAAGTACAAAAAATCAGACCAATTTTTTCTTTTTCACTTTTTTTACCATAGTTCATGCATTTCACATGTCTAGATGTGAAAAAAAATAATTTTGACAATAATTGACAGATTTTGACATTTTTCAAAAATCTGTCTTTTTTCCTGACCCCGAACCTTATATGAAAACTAAGAAAATCTGAAAAGTACAAAAAATCAGACCAATTTTTTCTTTTTCACTTTTTTTACCATAGTTCATGCATTTCACATGTCTAGACATGAAATAAAAAATAATTTGGACAATGTCTGACAGATTTTCAAATTTGTCAAAAAAAACTTTCTCTCATCCTGAACGCGAAAACTAAAAAAATCTGAAAAGTAAGAAAAAAATCAGACCAATTTTTTTTTTCATTTTTGTTGCCATAATTAACGCATTTCACATGTCTAGATGTGAAAAAAAATAATTTTGACAATAATTGACAGATTTTGACATTTTTCAAAAATCTGTCTTTTTTCCTGACCCCGAACCTTATATGAAAACTAAGAAAATCTGAAAAGTACAAAAAATCAGACCAATTTTTTCTTTTTCACTTTTTGACATGAAATAAAAAATAATTTGGACAATGTCTGACAGATTTTCAAATTTGTCAAAAAAAACTTTCTCTCATCCTGAACGCGAAAACTAAAAAAATCTGAAAAGTAAGAAAAAAATCAGACCAATTTTTTTTTTCATTTTTGTTTCCATAGTTAACGCATTTCACATGTCTAGATGTGAAAAAAAATAATTTTGACAATAATTGACAGATTTTGACATTTTTCAAAAATCTGTCTTTTTTCCTGACCCCGAACCTTATATGAAAACTAAGAAAATCTGAAAAGTACAAAAAATCAGACAAATTTTTTCTTTTTCACTTTTTTTACCATAGTTCATGCATTTCACATGTCTAGATGTGAAAAAAAATAATTTTGACAATAATTGACAGATTTTGAAATTTTTCAAAAATCTGTCTTTTTTCCTGACCCCGAACCTTATATGAAAACTAAGAAAATCTGAAAAGTACAAAAAATCAGACCAATTTTTTCTTTTTCACTTTTTTTACCATAGTTCATGCATTTCACATGTCTAGACATGAAATAAAAAATAATTTGGACAATGTCTGACAG
The DNA here is from genome assembly GCF_018492685.1 of Alosa sapidissima. Lineage (NCBI taxonomy): Eukaryota > Metazoa > Chordata > Actinopteri > Clupeiformes > Clupeidae > Alosa > Alosa sapidissima. The sequence continues at coordinate 178,107 of NW_024582161.1, read as the reverse complement.
ATTTTCAAATTTGTCAAAAAAAACTTTCTCTCATCCTGAACGCGAAAACTAAAAAAATCTGAAAAGTAAGAAAAAAATCAGACCAATTTTTTTTTTCATTTTTGTTTCCATAGTTAACGCATTTCACATGTCTAGATGTGAAAAAAAATAATTTTGACAATAATTGACAGATTTTGACATTTTTCAAAAATCTGTCTTTTTTCCTGACCCCGAACCTTATATGAAAACTAAGAAAATCTGAAAAGTACAAAAAATCAGACCAATTTTTTCTTTTTCACTTTTTTTACCATAGTTCATGCATTTCACATGTCTAGACATGAAATAAAAAATAATTTGGACAATGTCTGACAGATTTTCAAATTTGTCAAAAAAAACTTTCTCTCATCCTGAACGCGAAAACTAAAAAAATCTGAAAAGTAAGAAAAAAATCAGACCAATTTTTTTTTTCATTTTTGTTGCCATAATTAACGCATTTCACATGTCTAGATGTGAAAAAAAATAATTTTGACAATAATTGACAGATATTGAAATTTTTCAAAAATCTGTCTTTTTTCCTGACCCCGAACCTTATATGAAAACTAAGAAAATCTGAAAAGTACAAAAAATCAGACCAATTTTTTCTTTTTCACTTTTTGACATGAAATAAAAAATAATTTGGACAATGTCTGACAGATTTTCAAATTTGTCAAAAAAAACTTTCTCTCATCCTGAACGCGAAAACTAAAAAAATCTGAAAAGTAAGAAAAAAATCAGACCAATTTTTTTTTTCATTTTTGTTGCCATAATTAACGCATTTCACATGTCTAGATGTGAAAAAAAATAATTTTGACAATAATTGACAGATATTGAAATTTTTCAAAAATCTGTCTTTTTTCCTGACCCCGAACCTTATATGAAAACTAAGAAAATCTGAAAAGTACAAAAAATCAGACCAATTTTTTCTTTTTCACTTTTTGACATGAAATAAAAAATAATTTGGACAATGTCTGACAGATTTTCAAATTTGTCAAAAAAAACTTTCTCTCATCCTGAACGCGAAAACTAAAAAAATCTGAAAAGTAAGAAAAAAATCAGACCAATTTTTTTTTTCATTTTTGTTTCCATAGTTAACGCATTTCACATGTCTAGATGTGAAAAAAAATAATTTTGACAATAATTGACAGATTTTGACATTTTTCAAAAATCTGTCTTTTTTCCTGACCCCGAACTTTATATGAAAACTAAGAAAATCTGAAAAGTACAAAAAATCAGACCAATTTTTTCTTTTTCACTTTTTTTACCATAGTTCATGCATTTCACATGTCTAGATGTGAAAAAAAATAATTTTGACAATAATTGACAGATTTTGAAATTTTTCAAAAATCTGTCTTTTTTCCTGACCCCGAACCTTATATGAAAACTAAGAAAATCTGAAAAGTACAAAAAATCAGACCAATTTTTTCTTTTTCACTTTTTTTACCATAGTTCATGCATTTCACATGTCTAGACATGAAATAAAAAATAATTTGGACAATGTCTGACAGATTTTCAAATTTGTCAAAAAAAACTTTCTCTCATCCTGAACGTGAAAACTAAAAAAATCTGAAAAGTAAGAAAAAAATCAGACCAATTTTTTTTTTCATTTTTGTTGCCATAATTAACGCATTTCACATGTCTAGATGTGAAAAAAAATAATTTTGACAATAATTGACAGATATTGAAATTTTTCAAAAATCTGTCTTTTTTCCTGACCCCGAACCTTATATGAAAACTAAGAAAATCTGAAAAGTACAAAAAATCAGACCAATTTTTTCTTTTTCACTTTTTGACATGAAATAAAAAATAATTTGGACAATGTCTGACAGATTTTCAAATTTGTCAAAAAAAACTTTCTCTCATCCTGAACACGAAAACTAAAAAAATCTGAAAAGTAAGAAAAAAATCAGACCAATTTTTTTTTTCATTTTTGTTGCCATAATTAACGCATTTCACATGTCTAGATGTGAAAAAAAATAATTTTGACAATAATTGACAGATATTGAAATTTTTCAAAAATCTGTCTTTTTTCCTGACCCCGAACCTTATATGAAAACTAAGAAAATCTGAAAAGTACAAAAAATCAGACCAATTTTTTCTTTTTCACTTTTTGACATGAAATAAAAAATAATTTGGACAATGTCTGACAGATTTTCAAATTTGTCAAAAAAAACTTTCTCTCATCCTGAACGCGAAAACTAAAAAAATCTGAAAAGTAAGAAAAAAATCAGACCAATTTTTTTTTTCATTTTTGTTGCCATAATTAACGCATTTCACATGTCTAGATGTGAAAAAAAATAATTTTGACAATAATTGACAGATATTGAAATTTTTCAAAAATCTGTCTTTTTTCCTGACCCCGAACCTTATATGAAAACTAAGAAAATCTGAAAAGTACAAAAAATCAGACCAATTTTTTCTTTTTCACTTTTTGACATGAAATAAAAAATAATTTGGACAATGTCTGACAGATTTTCAAATTTGTCAAAAAAAACTTTCTCTCATCCTGAACGCGAAAACTAAAAAAATCTGAAAAGTAAGAAAAAAATCAGACCAATTTTTTTTTTCATTTTTGTTTCCATAGTTAACGCATTTCACATGTCTAGATGTGAAAAAAAATAATTTTGACAATAATTGACAGATTTTGACATTTTTCAAAAATCTGTCTTTTTTCCTGACCCCGAACCTTATATGAAAACTAAGAAAATCTGAAAAGTACAAAAAATCAGACCAATTTTTTCTTTTTCACTTTTTTTACCATAGTTCATGCATTTCACATGTCTAGATGTGAAAAAAAATAATTTTGACAATAATTGACAGATTTTGAAATTTTTCAAAAATCTGTCTTTTTTCCTGACCCCGAACCTTATATGAAAACTAAGAAAATCTGAAAAGTACAAAAAATCAGACCAATTTTTTCTTTTTCACTTTTTTTACCATAGTTCATGCATTTCACATGTCTAGACATGAAATAAAAAATAATTTGGACAATGTCTGACAGATTTTCAAATTTGTCAAAAAAAACTTTCTCTCATCCTGAACGCGAAAACTAAAAAAATCTGAAAAGTAAGAAAAAAATCAGACCACTTTTTTTTTTCATTTTTGTTTCCATAGTTAACGCATTTCACATGTCTAGATGTGAAAAAAAATAATTTTGACAATAATTGACAGATTTTGACATTTTTCAAAAATCTGTCTTTTTTCCTGACCCCGAACCTTATATGAAAACTAAGAAAATCTGAAAAGTACAAAAAATCAGACAAATGTTTTCTTTTTCACTTTTTTTACCATAGTTCATGCATTTCACATGTCTAGATGTGAAAAAAAATAATTTTGACAATAATTGACAGATTTTGAAATTTTTCAAAAATCTGTCTTTTTTCCTGACCCCGAACCTTATATGAAAACTAAGAAAATCTGAAAAGTACAAAAAATCAGACCAATTTTTTCTTTTTCACTTTTTTTACCATAGTTCATGCATTTCACATGTCTAGACATGAAATAAAAAATAATTTGGACAATGTCTGACAGATTTTCAAATTTGTCAAAAAAAACTTTCTCTCATCCTGAACGCGAAAACTAAAAAAATCTGAAAAGTAAGAAAAAAATCAGACCAATTTTTTTTTTCATTTTTGTTGCCATAATTAACGCATTTCACATGTCTAGATGTGAAAAAAAATAATTTTGACAATAATTGACAGATATTGAAATTTTTCAAAAATCTGTCTTTTTTCCTGACCCCGAACCTTATATGAAAACTAAGAAAATCTGAAAAGTACAAAAAATCAGACCAATTTTTTCTTTTTCACTTTTTGACATGAAATAAAAAATAATTTGGACAATGTCTGACAGATTTTCAAATTTGTCAAAAAAAACTTTCTCTCATCCTGAACGCGAAAACTAAAAAAATCTGAAAAGTAAGAAAAAAATCAGACCAATTTTTTTTTTCATTTTTGTTTCCATAGTTAACGCATTTCACATGTCTAGATGTGAAAAAAAATAATTTTGACAATAATTGACAGATTTTGACATTTTTCAAAAATCTGTCTTTTTTCCTGACCCCGAACCTTATATGAACACTAAGAAAATCTGAAAAGTACAAAAAATCAGACCAATTTTTTCTTTTTCACTTTTTTTACCATAGTTCATGCATTTCACATGTCTAGATGTGAAAAAAAATAATTTTGACAATAATTGACAGATTTTGAAATTTTTCAAAAATCTGTCTTTTTTCCTGACCCCGAACCTTATATGAAAACTAAGAAAATCTGAAAAGTACAAAAAATCAGACCAATTTTTTCTTTTTCACTTTTTTTACCATAGTTCATGCATTTCACATGTCTAGACATGAAATAAAAAATAATTTGGACAATGTCTGACAGATTTTCAAATTTGTCAAAAAAAACTTTCTCTCATCCTGAACGCGAAAACTAAAAAAATCTGAAAAGTAAGAAAAAAATCAGACCAATTTTTTTTTTCATTTTTGTTGCCATAATTAACGCATTTCACATGTCTAGATGTGAAAAAAAATAATTTTGACAATAATTGACAGATTTTGACATTTTTCAAAAATCTGTCTTTTTTCCTGACCCCGAACCTTATATGAAAACTAAGAAAATCTGAAAAGTACAAAAAATCAGACCAATTTTTTCTTTTTCACTTTTTGACATGAAATAAAAAATAATTTGGACAATGTCTGACAGATTTTCAAATTTGTCAAAAAAAACTTTCTCTCATCCTGAACGCGAAAACTAAAAAAATCTGAAAAGTAAGAAAAAAATCAGACCAATTTTTTTTTTCATTTTTGTTTCCATAGTTAACGCATTTCACATGTCTAGATGTGAAAAAAAATAATTTTGACAATAATTGACAGATTTTGACATTTTTCAAAAATCTGTCTTTTTTCCTGACCCCGAACCTTATATGAAAACTAAGAAAATCTGAAAAGTACAAAAAATCAGACAAATTTTTTCTTTTTCACTTTTTTTACCATAGTTCATGCATTTCACATGTCTAGATGTGAAAAAAAATAATTTTGACAATAATTGACAGATTTTGAAATTTTTCAAAAATCTGTCTTTTTTCCTGACCCCGAACCTTATATGAAAACTAAGAAAATCTGAAAAGTACAAAAAATCAGACCAATTTTTTCTTTTTCACTTTTTTTACCATAGTTCATGCATTTCACATGTCTAGACATGAAATAAAAAATAATTTGGACAATATCTGACAGATTTTCAAATTTGTCAAAAAAAACTTTCTCTCATCCTGAACGCGAAAACTAAAAAAATCTGAAAAGTACAAAAAATCAGACCAATTTTTTCTTTTTCACTTTTTTTACCATAGTTCATGCATTTCACATGTCTAGATGTGAAAAAAAATAATTTTGACAATAATTGACAGATTTTGAAATTTTTCAAAAATCTGTCTTTTTTCCTGACCCCGAACCTTATATGAAAACTAAGAAAATCTGAAAAGTACAAAAAATCAGACCAATTTTTTCTTTTTCACTTTTTTTACCATAGTTCATGCATTTCACATGTCTAGACATGAAATAAAAAATAATTTGGACAATGTCTGACAGATTTTCAAATTTGTCAAAAAAAACTTTCTCTCATCCTGAACGTGAAAACTAAAAAAATCTGAAAAGTAAGAAAAAAATCAGACCAATTTTTTTTTTCATTTTTGTTGCCATAATTAACGCATTTCACATGTCTAGATGTGAAAAAAAATAATTTTGACAATAATTGACAGATATTGAAATTTTTCAAAAATCTGTCTTTTTTCCTGACCCCGAACCTTATATGAAAACTAAGAAAATCTGAAAAGTACAAAAAATCAGACCAATTTTTTCTTTTTCACTTTTTGACATGAAATAAAAAATAATTTGGACAATGTCTGACAGATTTTCAAATTTGTCAAAAAAAACTTTCTCTCATCCTGAACGCGAAAACTAAAAAAATCTGAAAAGTAAGAAAAAAATCAGACCAATTTTTTTTTTCATTTTTGTTTCCATAGTTAACGCATTTCACATGTCTAGATGTGAAAAAAAATAATTTTGACAATAATTGACAGATTTTGACATTTTTCAAAAATCTGTCTTTTTTCCTGACCCCGAACCTTATATGAACACTAAGAAAATCTGAAAAGTACAAAAAATCAGACCAATTTTTTCTTTTTCACTTTTTTTACCATAGTTCATGCATTTCACATGTCTAGATGTGAAAAAAAATAATTTTGACAATAATTGACAGATTTTGAAATTTTTCAAAAATCTGTCTTTTTTCCTGACCCCGAACCTTATATGAAAACTAAGAAAATCTGAAAAGTACAAAAAATCAGACCAATTTTTTCTTTTTCACTTTTTTTACCATAGTTCATGCATTTCACATGTCTAGACATGAAATAAAAAATAATTTGGACAATGTCTGACAGATTTTCAAATTTGTCAAAAAAAACTTTCTCTCATCCTGAACGCGAAAACTAAAAAAATCTGAAAAGTAAGAAAAAAATCAGACCAATTTTTTTTTTCATTTTTGTTGCCATAATTAACGCATTTCACATGTCTAGATGTGAAAAAAAATAATTTTGACAATAATTGACAGATTTTGACATTTTTCAAAAATCTGTCTTTTTTCCTGACCCCGAACCTTATATGAAAACTAAGAAAATCTGAAAAGTACAAAAAATCAGACCAATTTTTTCTTTTTCACTTTTTGACATGAAATAAAAAATAATTTGGACAATGTCTGACAGATTTTCAAATTTGTCAAAAAAAACTTTCTCTCATCCTGAACGCGAAAACTAAAAAAATCTGAAAAGTAAGAAAAAAATCAGACCAATTTTTTTTTTCATTTTTGTTTCCATAGTTAACGCATTTCACATGTCTAGATGTGAAAAAAAATAATTTTGACAATAATTGACAGATTTTGACATTTTTCAAAAATCTGTCTTTTTTCCTGACCCCGAACCTTATATGAAAACTAAGAAAATCTGAAAAGTACAAAAAATCAGACAAATTTTTTCTTTTTCACTTTTTTTACCATAGTTCATGCATTTCACATGTCTAGATGTGAAAAAAAATAATTTTGACAATAATTGACAGATTTTGAAATTTTTCAAAAATCTGTCTTTTTTCCTGACCCCGAACCTTATATGAAAACTAAGAAAATCTGAAAAGTACAAAAAATCAGACCAATTTTTTCTTTTTCACTTTTTTTACCATAGTTCATGCATTTCACATGTCTAGACATGAAATAAAAAATAATTTGGACAATGTCTGACAGATTTTCAAATTTGTCAAAAAAAACTTTCTCTCATCCTGAACGCGAAAACTAAAAAAATCTGAAAAGTAAGAAAAAAATCAGACCAATTTTTTTTTTCATTTTTGTTGCCATAATTAACGCATTTCACATGTCTAGATGTGAAAAAAAATAATTTTGACAATAATTGACAGATATTGAAATTTTTCAAAAATCTGTCTTTTTTCCTGACCCCGAACCTTATATGAAAACTAAGAAAATCTGAAAAGTACAAAAAATCAGACCAATTTTTTCTTTTTCACTTTTTGACATGAAATAAAAAATAATTTGGACAATGTCTGACAGATTTTCAAATTTGTCAAAAAAAACTTTCTCTCATCCTGAACGCGAAAACTAAAAAAATCTGAAAAGAAAAAAATCAGACCAATTTTTTTTTTCATTTTTGTTGCCATAATTAACGCATTTCACATGTCTAGATGTGAAAAAAAATAATTTTGACAATAATTGACAGATATTGAAATTTTTCAAAAATCTGTCTTTTTTCCTGACCCCGAACCTTATATGAAAACTAAGAAAATCTGAAAAGTACAAAAAATCAGACCAATTTTTTCTTTTTCACTTTTTTTACCATAGTTCATGCATTTCACATGTCTAGATGTGAAAAAAAATAATTTTGACAATAATTGACAGATTTTGAAATATTTCAAAAATCTGTCTTTTTTCCTGACCCCGAACCTTATATGAAAACTAAGAAAATCTGAAAAGTACAAAAAATCAGACCAATTTTTTCTTTTTCACTTTTTTTACCATAGTTCATGCATTTCACATGTCTAGACATGAAATAAAAAATAATTTGGACAATGTCTGACAGATTTTCAAATTTGTCAAAAAAAACTTTCTCTCATCCTGAACGCGAAAACTAAAAAAATCTGAAAAGTAAGAAAAAAATCAGACCAATTTTTTTTTTCATTTTTGTTGCCATAATTAACGCATTTCACATGTCTAGATGTGAAAAAAAATAATTTTGACAATAATTGACAGATTTTGACATTTTTCAAAAATCTGTCTTTTTTCCTGACCCCGAACCTTATATGAAAACTAAGAAAATCTGAAAAGTACAAAAAATCAGACCAATTTTTTCTTTTTCACTTTTTTTACCATAGTTCATGCATTTCACATGTCTAGATGTGAAAAAAAATAATTTTGACAATAATTGACAGATTTTGAAATTTTTCAAAAATCTGTCTTTTTTCCTGACCCCGAACCTTATATGAAAACTAAGAAAATCTGAAAAGTACAAAAAATCAGACCAATTTTTTCTTTTTCACTTTTTTTACCATAGTTCATGCATTTCACATGTCTAGACATGAAATAAAAAATAATTTGGACAATGTCTGACAGATTTTCAAATTTGTCAAAAAAAACTTTCTCTCATCCTGAACGCGAAAACTAAAAAAATCTGAAAAGTAAGAAAAAAATCAGACCAATTTTTTTTTTCATTTTTGTTGCCATAATTAACGCATTTCACATGTCTAGATGTGAAAAAAAATAATTTTGACAATAATTGACAGATATTGAAATTTTTCAAAAATCTGTCTTTTTTCCTGACCCCGAACCTTATATGAAAACTAAGAAAATCTGAAAAGTACAAAAAATCAGACCAATTTTTTCTTTTTCACTTTTTGACATGAAATAAAAAATAATTTGGACAATGTCTGACAGATTTTCAAATTTGTCAAAAAAAACTTTCTCTCATCCTGAACGCGAAAACTAAAAAAATCTGAAAAGTAAGAAAAAAATCAGACCAATTTTTTTTTTCATTTTTGTTGCCATAATTAACGCATTTCACATGTCTAGATGTGAAAAAAAATAATTTTGACAATAATTGACAGATATTGAAATTTTTCAAAAATCTGTCTTTTTTCCTGACCCCGAACCTTATATGAAAACTAAGAAAATCTGAAAAGTACAAAAAATCAGACCAATTTTTTCTTTTTCACTTTTTGACATGAAATAAAAAATAATTTGGACAATGTCTGACAGATTTTCAAATTTGTCAAAAAAAACTTTCTCTCATCCTGAACGCGAAAACTAAAAAAATCTGAAAAGTAAGAAAAAAATCAGACCAATTTTTTTTTTCATTTTTGTTTCCATAGTTAACGCATTTCACATGTCTAGATGTGAAAAAAAATAATTTTGACAATAATTGACAGATTTTGACATTTTTCAAAAATCTGTCTTTTTTCCTGACCCCGAACCTTATATGAAAACTAAGAAAATCTGAAAAGTACAAAAAATCAGACCAATTTTTTCTTTTTCACTTTTTTTACCATAGTTCATGCATTTCACATGTCTAGATGTGAAAAAAAATAATTTTGACAATAATTGACAGATTTTGAAATTTTTCAAAAATCTGTCTTTTTTCCTGACCCCGAACCTTATATGAAAACTAAGAAAATCTGAAAAGTACAAAAAATCAGACCAATTTTTTCTTTTTCACTTTTTTTACCATAGTTCATGCATTTCACATGTCTAGACATGAAATAAAAAATAATTTGGACAATGTCTGACAGATTTTCAAATTTGTCAAAAAAAACTTTCTCTCATCCTGAACGCGAAAACTAAAAAAATCTGAAAAGTAAGAAAAAAATCAGACCAATTTTTTTTTTCATTTTTGTTGCCACAATTAACGCATTTCACATGTCTAGATGTGAAAAAAAATAATTTTGACAATAATTGACAGATATTGAAATTTTTCAAAAATCTGTCTTTTTTCCTGACCCCGAACCTTATATGAAAACTAAGAAAATCTGAAAAGTACAAAAAATCAGACCAATTTTTTCTTTTTCACTTTTTGACATGAAATAAAAAATAATTTGGACAATGTCTGACAGATTTTCAAATTTGTCAAAAAAAACTTTCTCTCATCCTGAACGCGAAAACTAAAAAAATCTGAAAAGTAAGAAAAAAATCAGACCAATTTTTTTTTTCATTTTTGTTGCCATAATTAACGCATTTCACATGTCTAGATGTGAAAAAAAATAATTTTGACAATAATTGACAGATATTGAAATTTTTCAAAAATCTGTCTTTTTTCCTGACCCCGAACCTTATATGAAAACTAAGAAAATCTGAAAAGTACAAAAAATCAGACCAATTTTTTCTTTTTCACTTTTTGACATGAAATAAAAAATAATTTGGACAATGTCTGACAGATTTTCAAATTTGTCAAAAAAAACTTTCTCTCATCCTGAACGCGAAAACTAAAAAAATCTGAAAAGTAAGAAAAAAATCAGACCAATTTTTTTTTTCATTTTTGTTGCCATAATTAACGCATTTCACATGTCTAGATGTGAAAAAAAATAATTTTGACAATAATTGACAGATATTGAAATTTTTCAAAAATCTGTCTTTTTTCCTGACCCCGAACCTTATATGAAAACTAAGAAAATCTGAAAAGTACAAAAAATCAGACCAATTTTTTCTTTTTCACTTTTTGACATGAAATAAAAAATAATTTGGACAATGTCTGACAGATTTTCAAATTTGTCAAAAAAAACTTTCTCTCATCCTGAACGCGAAAACTAAAAAAATCTGAAAAGTAAGAAAAAAATCAGACCAATTTTTTTTTTCATTTTTGTTTCCATAGTTAACGCATTTCACATGTCTAGATGTGAAAAAAAATAATTTTGACAATAATTGACAGATTTTGACATTTTTCAAAAATCTGTCTTTTTTCCTGACCCCGAACCTTATATGAAAACTAAGAAAATCTGAAAAGTACAAAAAATCAGACCAATTTTTTCTTTTTCACTTTTTTTACCATAGTTCATGCATTTCACATGTCTAGATGTGAAAAAAAATAATTTTGACAATAATTGACAGATTTTGAAATTTTTCAAAAATCTGTCTTTTTTCCTGACCCCGAACCTTATATGAAAACTAAGAAAATCTGAAAAGTACAAAAAATCAGACCAATTTTTTCTTTTTCACTTTTTTTACCATAGTTCATGCATTTCACATGTCTAGACATGAAATAAAAAATAATTTGGACAATGTCTGACAGATTTTCAAATTTGTCAAAAAAAACTTTCTCTCATCCTGAACGCGAAAACTAAAAAAATCTGAAAAGTAAGAAAAAAATCAGACCAATTTTTTTTTTCATTTTTGTTGCCATAATTAACGCATTTCACATGTCTAGATGTGAAAAAAAATAATTTTGACAATAATTGACAGATATTGAAATTTTTCAAAAATCTGTCTTTTTTCCTGACCCCGAACCTTATATGAAAACTAAGAAAATCTGAAAAGTACAAAAAATCAGACCAATTTTTTCTTTTTCACTTTTTGACATGAAATAAAAAATAATTTGGACAATGTCTGACAGATTTTCAAATTTGTCAAAAAAAACTTTCTCTCATCCTGAACGCGAAAACTAAAAAAATCTGAAAAGTAAGAAAAAAATCAGACCAATTTTTTTTTTCATTTTTGTTGCCATAATTAACGCATTTCACATGTCTAGATGTGAAAAAAAATAATTTTGACAATAATTGACAGATATTGAAATTTTTCAAAAATCTGTCTTTTTTCCTGACCCCGAACCTTATATGAAAACTAAGAAAATCTGAAAAGTACAAAAAATCAGACCAATTTTTTCTTTTTCACTTTTTTACCATAGTTCATGCATTTCACATGTCTAGATGTGAAAAAAAATAATTTTGACAATAATTGACAGATTTTGAAATTTTTCAAAAATCTGTCTTTTTTCCTGACCCCGAACCTTATATGAAAACTAAGAAAATCTGAAAAGTACAAAAAATCAGACCAATTTTTTCTTTTTCACTTTTTTACCATAGTTCATGCATTTCACATGTCTAGACATGAAATAAAAAATAATTTGGACAATGTCTGACAGATTTTCAAATTTGTCAAAAAAAACTTTCATCCTGAACGCGAAAACTAAAAAAATCTGAAAAGTAAGAAAAAAATCAGACCAATTTTTTTTTTCATTTTTGTTGCCATAATTAACGCATTTCACATGTCTACATGTGAAAAAAAATAATTTTGACAATAATTGACAGATATTGAAATTTTTCAAAAATCTGTCTTTTTTCCTGACCCCGAACCTTATATGAAAACTAAGAAAATCTGAAAAGTACAAAAAATCAGACCAATTTTTTCTTTTTCACTTTTTGACATGAAATAAAAAATAATTTGGACAATGTCTGACAGATTTTCAAATTTGTCAAAAAAAACTTTCTCTCATCCTGAACGCGAAAACTAAAAAAATCTGAAAAGTAAGAAAAAAATCAGACCAATTTTTTTTTTCATTTTTGTTTCCATAGTTAACGCATTTCACATGTCTAGATGTGAAAAAAAATAATTTTGACAATAATTGACAGATTTTGACATTTTTCAAAAATCTGTCTTTTTTCCTGACCCCGAACCTTATATGAAAACTAAGAAAATCTGAAAAGTACAAAAAATCAGACCAATTTTTTCTTTTTCACTTTTTTTACCATAGTTCATGCATTTCACATGTCTAGATGTGAAAAAAAATAATTTTGACAATAATTGACAGATTTTGAAATTTTTCAAAAATCTGTCTTTTTTCCTGACCCCGAACCTTATATGAAAACTAAGAAAATCTGAAAAGTACAAAAAATCAGACCAATTTTTTCTTTTTCACTTTTTTTACCATAGTTCATGCATTTCACATGTCTAGACATGAAATAAAAAATAATTTGGACAATGTCTGACAGATTTTCAAATTTGTCAAAAAAAACTTTCTCTCATCCTGAACGCGAAAACTAAAAAAATCTGAAAAGTAAGAAAAAAATCAGACCAATTTTTTTTTTCATTTTTGTTGCCATAATTAACGCATTTCACATGTCTAGATGTGAAAAAAAATAATTTTGACAATAATTGACAGATATTGAAATTTTTCAAAAATCTGTCTTTTTTCCTGACCCCGAACCTTATATGAAAACTAAGAAAATCTGAAAAGTACAAAAAATCAGACCAATTTTTTCTTTTTCACTTTTTGACATGAAATAAAAAATAATTTGGACAATGTCTGACAGATTTTCAAATTTGTCAAAAAAAACTTTCTCTCATCCTGAACGCGAAAACTAAAAAAATCTGAAAAGTAAGAAAAAAATCAGACCAATTTTTTTTTTCATTTTTGTTGCCATAATTAACGCATTTCACATGTCTAGATGTGAAAAAAAATAATTTTGACAATAATTGACAGATATTGAAATTTTTCAAAAATCTGTCTTTTTTCCTGACCCCAAACCTTATATGAAAACTAAGAAAATCTGAAAAGTACAAAAAATCAGACCAATTTTTTCTTTTTCACTTTTTTTACCATAGTTCATGCATTTCACATGTCTAGATGTGAAAAAAAATAATTTTGACAATAATTGACAGATTTTGAAATTTTTCAAAAATCTGTCTTTTTTCCTGACCCCGAACCTTATATGAAAACTAAGAAAATCTGAAAAGTACAAAAAATCAGACCAATTTTTTCTTTTTCACTTTTTTACCATAGTTCATGCATTTCACATGTCTAGACATGAAATAAAAAATAATTTGGACAATGTCTGACAGATTTTCAAATTTGTCAAAAAAAACTTTCTCTCATCCTGAACGCGAAAACTAAAAAAATCTGAAAAGTAAGAAAAAAATCAGACCAATTTTTTTTTTCATTTTTGTTGCCATAATTAACGCATTTCACATGTCTAGATGTGAAAAAAAATAATTTTGACAATATTTGACAGATATTGAAATTTTTCAAAAATCTGTCTTTTTTCCTGACCCCGAACCTTATATGAAAACTAAGAAAATCTGAAAAGTACAAAAAATCAGACCAATTTTTTCTTTTTCACTTTTTGACATGAAATAAAAAATAATTTGGACAATGTCTGACAGATTTTCAAATTTGTCAAAAAAAACTTTCTCTCATCCTGAACGCGAAAACTAAAAAAATCTGAAAAGTAAGAAAAAAATCAGACCAATTTTTTTTTTCATTTTTGTTTCCATAGTTAACGCATTTCACATGTCTAGATGTGAAAAAAAATAATTTTGACAATAATTGACAGATTTTGACATTTTTCAAAAATCTGTCTTTTTTCCTGACCCCGAACCTTATATGAAAACTAAGAAAATCTGAAAAGTACAAAAAATCAGACCAATTTTTTCTTTTTCACTTTTTTTACCATAGTTCATGCATTTCACATGTCTAGATGTGAAAAAAAATAATTTTGACAATAATTGACAGATTTTGAAATTTTTCAAAAATCTGTCTTTTTTCCTGACCCCGAACCTTATATGAAAACTAAGAAAATCTGAAAAGTACAAAAAATCAGACCAATTTTTTCTTTTTCACTTTTTTTACCATAGTTCATGCATTTCACATGTCTAGACATGAAATAAAAAATAATTTGGACAATGTCTGACAGATTTTCAAATTTGTCAAAAAAAACTTTCTCTCATCCTGAACGCGAAAACTAAAAAAATCTGAAAAGTAAGAAAAAAATCAGACCAATTTTTTTTTTCATTTTTGTTGCCATAATTAACGCATTTCACATGTCTAGATGTGAAAAAAAATAATTTTGACAATAATTGACAGATATTGAAATTTTTCAAAAATCTGTCTTTTTTCCTGACCCCGAACCTTATATGAAAACTAAGAAAATCTGAAAAGTACAAAAAATCAGACCAATTTTTTCTTTTTCACTTTTTGACATGAAATAAAAAATAATTTGGACAATGTCTGACAGATTTTCAAATTTGTCAAAAAAAACTTTCTCTCATCCTGAACGCGAAAACTAAAAAAATCTGAAAAGTAAGAAAAAAATCAGACCAATTTTTTTTTTCATTTTTGTTGCCATAATTAACGCATTTCACATGTCTAGATGTGAAAAAAAATAATTTTGACAATAATTGACAGATATTGAAATTTTTCAAAAATCTGTCTTTTTTCCTGACCCCGAACCTTATATGAAAACTAAGAAAATCTGAAAAGTACAAAAAATCAGACCAATTTTTTCTTTTTCACTTTTTGACATGAAATAAAAAATAATTTGGACAATGTCTGACAGATTTTCAAATTTGTCAAAAAAAACTTTCTCTCATCCTGAACGCGAAAACTAAAAAAATCTGAAAAGTAAGAAAAAAATCAGACCAATTTTTTTTTTCATTTTTGTTTCCATAGTTAACGCATTTCACATGTCTAGATGTGAAAAAAAATAATTTTGACAATAATTGACAGATTTTGACATTTTTCAAAAATCTGTCTTTTTTCCTGACCCCGAACCTTATATGAAAACTAAGAAAATCTGAAAAGTACAAAAAATCAGACCAATTTTTTCTTTTTCACTTTTTTACCATAGTTCATGCATTTCACATGTCTAGATGTGAAAAAAAATAATTTTGACAATAATTGACAGATTTTGAAATTTTTCAAAAATCTGTCTTTTTTCCTGACCCCGAACCTTATATGAAAACTAAGAAAATCTGAAAAGTACAAAAAATCAGACCAATTTTTTCTTTTTCACTTTTTTACCATAGTTCATGCATTTCACATGTCTAGACATGAAATAAAAAATAATTTGGACAATGTCTGACAGATTTTCAAATTTGTCAAAAAAAACTTTCATCCTGAACGCGAAAACTAAAAAAATCTGAAAAGTAAGAAAAAAATCAGACCAATTTTTTTTTTCATTTTTGTTGCCATAATTAACGCATTTCACATGTCTACATGTGAAAAAAAATAATTTTGACAATAATTGACAGATATTGAAATTTTTCAAAAATCTGTCTTTTTTCCTGACCCCGAACCTTATATGAAAACTAAGAAAATCTGAAAAGTACAAAAAATCAGACCAATTTTTTCTTTTTCACTTTTTGACATGAAATAAAAAATAATTTGGACAATGTCTGACAGATTTTCAAATTTGTCAAAAAAAACTTTCTCTCATCCTGAACGCGAAAACTAAAAAAATCTGAAAAGTAAGAAAAAAATCAGACCAATTTTTTTTTTCATTTTTGTTTCCATAGTTAACGCATTTCACATGTCTAGATGTGAAAAAAAATAATTTTGACAATAATTGACAGATTTTGACATTTTTCAAAAATCTGTCTTTTTTCCTGACCCCGAACCTTATATGAAAACTAAGAAAATCTGAAAAGTACAAAAAATCAGACCAATTTTTTCTTTTTCACTTTTTTTACCATAGTTCATGCATTTCACATGTCTAGATGTGAAAAAAAATAATTTTGACAATAATTGACAGATTTTGAAATTTTTCAAAAATCTGTCTTTTTTCCTGACCCCGAACCTTATATGAAAACTAAGAAAATCTGAAAAGTACAAAAAATCAGACCAATTTTTTCTTTTTCACTTTTTTTACCATAGTTCATGCATTTCACATGTCTAGACATGAAATAAAAAATAATTTGGACAATGTCTGACAGATTTTCAAATTTGTCAAAAAAAACTTTCTCTCATCCTGAACGCGAAAACTAAAAAAATCTGAAAAGTAAGAAAAAAATCAGACCAATTTTTTTTTTCATTTTTGTTGCCATAATTAACGCATTTCACATGTCTAGATGTGAAAAAAAATAATTTTGACAATAATTGACAGATTTTGACATTTTTCAAAAATCTGTCTTTTTTCCTGACCCCGAACCTTATATGAAAACTAAGAAAATCTGAAAAGTACAAAAAATCAGACCAATTTTTTCTTTTTCACTTTTTGACATGAAATAAAAAATAATTTGGACAATGTCTGACAGATTTTCAAATTTGTCAAAAAAAACTTTCTCTCATCCTGAACGCGAAAACTAAAAAAATCTGAAAAGTAAGAAAAAAATCAGACCAATTTTTTTTTTCATTTTTGTTGCCATAATTAACGTATTTCACATGTCTAGATGTGAAAAAAAATAATTTTGACAATAATTGACAGATTTTGAAATTTTTCAAAAATCTGTCTTTTTTCCTGACCCCGAACCTTATATGAAAACTAAGAAAATCTGAAAAGTACAAAAAATCAGACCAATTTTTTCTTTTTCACTTTTTTTACCATAGTTCATGCATTTCACATGTCTAGACATGAAATAAAAAATAATTTGGACAATGTCTGACAGATTTTCAAATTTGTCAAAAAAAACTTTCTCTCATCCTGAACGCGAAAACTAAAAAAATCTGAAAAGTAAGAAAAAAATCAGACCAATTTTTTTTTTCATTTTTGTTGCCATAATTAACGTATTTCACATGTCTAGATGTGAAAAAAAATAATTTTGACAATAATTGACAGATTTTGACATTTTTCAAAAATCTGTCTTTTTTCCTGACCCCGAACCTTATATGAAAACTAAGAAAATCTGAAAAGTACAAAAAATCAGACCAATTTTTTCTTTTTCACTTTTTGACATGAAATAAAAAATAATTTGGACAATGTCTGACAGATTTTCAAATTTGTCAAAAAAAACTTTCTCTCATCCTGAACGCGAAAACTAAAAAAATCTGAAAAGTAAGAAAAAAATCAGACCAATTTTTTTTTTTCATTTTTGTTGCCATAATTAACGCATTTCACATGTCTAGATGTGAAAAAAAATAATTTTGACAATAATTGACAGATATTGAAATTTTTCAAAAATCTGTCTTTTTTCCTGACCCCGAACCTTATATGAAAACTAAGAAAATCTGAAAAGTACAAAAAATCAGACCAATTTTTTCTTTTTCACTTTTTGACATGAAATAAAAAATAATTTGGACAATGTCTGACAGATTTTCAAATTTGTCAAAAAAAACTTTCTCTCATCCTGAACGCGAAAACTAAAAAAATCTGAAAAGTAAGAAATAAATCAGACCAATTTTTTTTTTCATTTTTGTTGCCATAATTAACGCATTTCACATGTCTAGATGTGAAAAAAAATAATTTTGACAATAATTGACAGATATTGAAATTTTTCAAAAATCTGTCTTTTTTCCTGACCCCGAACCTTATATGAAAACTAAGAAAATCTGAAAAGTACAAAAAATCAGACCAATTTTTTCTTTTTCACTTTTTTTACCATAGTTCATGCATTTCACATGTCTAGATGTGAAAAAAAATAATTTTGACAATAATTGACAGATTTTGAAATTTTTCAAAAATCTGTCTTTTTTCCTGACCCCGAACCTTATATGAAAACTAAGAAAATCTGAAAAGTACAAAAAATCAGACCAATTTTTTCTTTTTCACTTTTTTTACCATAGTTCATGCATTTCACATGTCTAGACATGAAATAAAAAATAATTTGGACAATGTCTGACAGATTTTCAAATTTGTCAAAAAAAACTTTCTCTCATCCTGAACGTGAAAACTAAAAAAATCTGAAAAGTAAGAAAAAAATCAGACCAATTTTTTTTTTCATTTTTGTTGCCATAATTAACGCATTTCACATGTCTAGATGTGAAAAAAAATAATTTTGACAATAATTGACAGATTTTGACATTTTTCAAAAATCTGTCTTTTTTCCTGACCCCGAACCTTATATGAAAACTAAGAAAATCTGAAAAGTACAAAAAATCAGACCAATTTTTTCTTTTTCACTTTTTGACATGAAATAAAAAATAATTTGGACAATGTCTGACAGATTTTCAAATTTGTCAAAAAAAACTTTCTCTCATCCTGAACGCGAAAACTAAAATAATCTGAAAAGTAAGAAAAAAATCAGACCAATTTTTTTTTTCATTTTTGTTTCCATAGTTAACGCATTTCACATGTCTAGATGTGAAAAAAAATAATTTTGACAATAATTGACAGATTTTGACATTTTTCAAAAATCTGTCTTTTTTCCTGACCCCGAACCTTATATGAAAACTAAGAAAATCTGAAAAGTACAAAAAATCAGACCAATTTTTTCTTTTTCACTTTTTTTACCATAGTTCATGCATTTCACATGTCTAGATGTGAAAAAAAAATAATTTTGACAATAATTGACAGATTTTGAAATTTTTCAAAAATCTGTCTTTTTTCCTGACCCCGAACCTTATATGAAAACTAAGAAAATCTGAAAAGTACAAAAAATCAGACCAATTTTTTCTTTTTCACTTTTTTTACCATAGTTCATGCATTTCACATGTCTAGACATGAAATAAAAAATAATTTGGACAATGTCTGACAGATTTTCAAATTTGTCAAAAAAAACTTTCTCTCATCCTGAACGCGAAAACTAAAAAAATCTGAAAAGTAAGAAAAAAATCAGACCAATTTTTTTTTTCATTTTTGTTGCCATAATTAACGCATTTCACATGTCTAGATGTGAAAAAAAATAATTTTGACAATAATTGACAGATTTTGACATTTTTCAAAAATCTGTCTTTTTTCCTGACCCCGAACCTTATATGAAAACTAAGAAAATCTGAAAAGTACAAAAAATCAGACCAATTTTTTCTTTTTCACTTTTTGACATGAAATAAAAAATAATTTGGACAATGTCTGACAGATTTTCAAATTTGTCAAAAAAAACTTTCTCTCATCCTGAACGCGAAAACTAAAATAATCTGAAAAGTAAGAAAAAAATCAGACCAATTTTTTTTTTCATTTTTGTTTCCATAGTTAACGCATTTCACATGTCTAGATGTGAAAAAAAATAATTTTGACAATAATTGACAGATTTTGACATTTTTCAAAAATCTGTCTTTTTTCCTGACCCCGAACCTTATATGAAAACTAAGAAAATCTGAAAAGTACAAAAAATCAGACCAATTTTTTCTTTTTCACTTTTTTTACCATAGTTCATGCATTTCACATGTCTAGATGTGAAAAAAAATAATTTTGACAATAATTGACAGATTTTGAAATTTTTCAAAAATCTGTCTTTTTTCCTGACCCCGAACCTTATATGAAAACTAAGAAAATCTGAAAAGTACAAAAAATCAGACCAATTTTTTCTTTTTCACTTTTTTTACCATAGTTCATGCATTTCACATGTCTAGACATGAAATAAAAAATAATTTGGACAATGTCTGACAGATTTTCAAATTTGTCAAAAAAAACTTTCTCTCATCCTGAACGCGAAAACTAAAAAAATCTGAAAAGTAAGAAAAAAATCAGACCAATTTTTTTTTTCACTTTTTTTACCATAGTTCATGCATTTCACATGTCTAGATGTGAAAAAAAATAATTTTGACAATAATTGACAGATTTTGAAATTTTTCAAAAATCTGTCTTTTTTCCTGACCCCGAACCTTATATGAAAACTAAGAAAATCTGAAAAGTACAAAAAATCAGACCAATTTTTTCTTTTTCACTTTTTTTACCATAGTTCATGCATTTCACATGTCTAGACATGAAATAAAAAATAATTTGGACAATGTCTGACAGATTTTCAAATTTGTCAAAAAAAACTTTCTCTCATCCTGAACGTGAAAACTAAAAAAATCTGAAAAGTAAGAAAAAAATCAGACCAATTTTTTTTTTCATTTTTGTTGCCATAATTAACGCATTTCACATGTCTAGATGTGAAAAAAAATAATTTTGACAATAATTGACAGATTTTGACATTTTTCAAAAATCTGTCTTTTTTCCTGACCCCGAACCTTATATGAAAACTAAGAAAATCTGAAAAGTACAAAAAATCAGACCAATTTTTTCTTTTTCACTTTTTGACATGAAATAAAAAATAATTTGGACAATGTCTGACAGATTTTCAAATTTGTCAAAAAAAACTTTCTCTCATCCTGAACGCGAAAACTAAAAAAATCTGAAAAGTAAGAAAAAAATCAGACCAATTTTTTTTTTCATTTTTGTTTCCATAGTTAACGCATTTCACATGTCTAGATGTGAAAAAAAATAATTTTGACAATAATTGACAGATTTTGACATTTTTCAAAAATCTGTCTTTTTTCCTGACCCCGAACCTTATATGAAAACTAAGAAAATCTGAAAAGTACAAAAAATCAGACCAATTTTTTCTTTTTCACTTTTTTACCATAGTTCATGCATTTCACATGTCTAGATGTGAAAAAAAATAATTTTGACAATAATTGACAGATTTTGAAATTTTTCAAAAATCTGTCTTTTTTCCTGACCCCGAACCTTATATGAAAACTAAGAAAATCTGAAAAGTACAAAAAATCAGACCAATTTTTTCTTTTTCACTTTTTTACCATAGTTCATGCATTTCACATGTCTAGACATGAAATAAAAAATAATTTGGACAATGTCTGACAGATTTTCAAATTTGTCAAAAAAAACTTTCATCCTGAACGCGAAAACTAAAAAAATCTGAAAAGTAAGAAAAAAATCAGACCAATTTTTTTTTTCATTTTTGTTGCCATAATTAACGCATTTCACATGTCTACATGTGAAAAAAAATAATTTTGACAATAATTGACAGATATTGAAATTTTTCAAAAATCTGTCTTTTTTCCTGACCCCGAACCTTATATGAAAACTAAGAAAATCTGAAAAGTACAAAAAATCAGACCAATTTTTTCTTTTTCACTTTTTGACATGAAATAAAAAATAATTTGGACAATGTCTGACAGATTTTCAAATTTGTCAAAAAAAACTTTCTCTCATCCTGAACGCGAAAACTAAAAAAATCTGAAAAGTAAGAAAAAAATCAGACCAATTTTTTTTTTCATTTTTGTTTCCATAGTTAACGCATTTCACATGTCTAGATGTGAAAAAAAATAATTTTGACAATAATTGACAGATTTTGACATTTTTCAAAAATCTGTCTTTTTTCCTGACCCCGAACCTTATATGAAAACTAAGAAAATCTGAAAAGTACAAAAAATCAGACCAATTTTTTCTTTTTCACTTTTTTTACCATAGTTCATGCATTTCACATGTCTAGATGTGAAAAAAAATAATTTTGACAATAATTGACAGATTTTGAAATTTTTCAAAAATCTGTCTTTTTTCCTGACCCCGAACCTTATATGAAAACTAAGAAAATCTGAAAAGTACAAAAAATCAGACCAATTTTTTCTTTTTCACTTTTTTTACCATAGTTCATGCATTTCACATGTCTAGACATGAAATAAAAAATAATTTGGACAATGTCTGACAGATTTTCAAATTTGTCAAAAAAAACTTTCTCTCATCCTGAACGCGAAAACTAAAAAAATCTGAAAAGTAAGAAAAAAATCAGACCAATTTTTTTTTTCATTTTTGTTGCCATAATTAACGCATTTCACATGTCTAGATGTGAAAAAAAATAATTTTGACAATAATTGACAGATTTTGACATTTTTCAAAAATCTGTCTTTTTTCCTGACCCCGAACCTTATATGAAAACTAAGAAAATCTGAAAAGTACAAAAAATCAGACCAATTTTTTCTTTTTCACTTTTTGACATGAAATAAAAAATAATTTGGACAATGTCTGACAGATTTTCAAATTTGTCAAAAAAAACTTTCTCTCATCCTGAACGCGAAAACTAAAAAAATCTGAAAAGTAAGAAAAAAATCAGACCAATTTTTTTTTTCATTTTTGTTGCCATAATTAACGTATTTCACATGTCTAGATGTGAAAAAAAATAATTTTGACAATAATTGACAGATTTTGAAATTTTTCAAAAATCTGTCTTTTTTCCTGACCCCGAACCTTATATGAAAACTAAGAAAATCTGAAAAGTACAAAAAATCAGACCAATTTTTTCTTTTTCACTTTTTTTACCATAGTTCATGCATTTCACATGTCTAGACATGAAATAAAAAATAATTTGGACAATGTCTGACAGATTTTCAAATTTGTCAAAAAAAACTTTCTCTCATCCTGAACGCGAAAACTAAAAAAATCTGAAAAGTAAGAAAAAAATCAGACCAATTTTTTTTTTCATTTTTGTTGCCATAATTAACGTATTTCACATGTCTAGATGTGAAAAAAAATAATTTTGACAATAATTGACAGATTTTGACATTTTTCAAAAATCTGTCTTTTTTCCTGACCCCGAACCTTATATGAAAACTAAGAAAATCTGAAAAGTACAAAAAATCAGACCAATTTTTTCTTTTTCACTTTTTGACATGAAATAAAAAATAATTTGGACAATGTCTGACAGATTTTCAAATTTGTCAAAAAAAACTTTCTCTCATCCTGAACGCGAAAACTAAAAAAATCTGAAAAGTAAGAAAAAAATCAGACCAATTTTTTTTTTCATTTTTGTTGCCATAATTAACGCATTTCACATGTCTAGATGTGAAAAAAAATAATTTTGACAATAATTGACAGATATTGAAATTTTTCAAAAATCTGTCTTTTTTCCTGACCCCGAACCTTATATGAAAACTAAGAAAATCTGAAAAGTACAAAAAATCAGACCAATTTTTTCTTTTTCACTTTTTGACATGAAATAAAAAATAATTTGGACAATGTCTGACAGATTTTCAAATTTGTCAAAAAAAACTTTCTCTCATCCTGAACGCGAAAACTAAAAAAATCTGAAAAGTAAGAAATAAATCAGACCAATTTTTTTTTTCATTTTTGTTGCCATAATTAACGCATTTCACATGTCTAGATGTGAAAAAAAATAATTTTGACAATAATTGACAGATATTGAAATTTTTCAAAAATCTGTCTTTTTTCCTGACCCCGAACCTTATATGAAAACTAAGAAAATCTGAAAAGTACAAAAAATCAGACCAATTTTTTCTTTTTCACTTTTTTTACCATAGTTCATGCATTTCACATGTCTAGATGTGAAAAAAAATAATTTTGACAATAATTGACAGATTTTGAAATTTTTCAAAAATCTGTCTTTTTTCCTGACCCCGAACCTTATATGAAAACTAAGAAAATCTGAAAAGTACAAAAAATCAGACCAATTTTTTCTTTTTCACTTTTTTTACCATAGTTCATGCATTTCACATGTCTAGACATGAAATAAAAAATAATTTGGACAATGTCTGACAGATTTTCAAATTTGTCAAAAAAAACTTTCTCTCATCCTGAACGTGAAAACTAAAAAAATCTGAAAAGTAAGAAAAAAATCAGACCAATTTTTTTTTTCATTTTTGTTGCCATAATTAACGCATTTCACATGTCTAGATGTGAAAAAAAATAATTTTGACAATAATTGACAGATTTTGACATTTTTCAAAAATCTGTCTTTTTTCCTGACCCCGAACCTTATATGAAAACTAAGAAAATCTGAAAAGTACAAAAAATCAGACCAATTTTTTCTTTTTCACTTTTTGACATGAAATAAAAAATAATTTGGACAATGTCTGACAGATTTTCAAATTTGTCAAAAAAAACTTTCTCTCATCCTGAACGCGAAAACTAAAATAATCTGAAAAGTAAGAAAAAAATCAGACCAATTTTTTTTTTCATTTTTGTTTCCATAGTTAACGCATTTCACATGTCTAGATGTGAAAAAAAATAATTTTGACAATAATTGACAGATTTTGACATTTTTCAAAAATCTGTCTTTTTTCCTGACCCCGAACCTTATATGAAAACTAAGAAAATCTGAAAAGTACAAAAAATCAGACCAATTTTTTCTTTTTCACTTTTTTTACCATAGTTCATGCATTTCACATGTCTAGATGTGAAAAAAAAATAATTTTGACAATAATTGACAGATTTTGAAATTTTTCAAAAATCTGTCTTTTTTCCTGACCCCGAACCTTATATGAAAACTAAGAAAATCTGAAAAGTACAAAAAATCAGACCAATTTTTTCTTTTTCACTTTTTTTACCATAGTTCATGCATTTCACATGTCTAGACATGAAATAAAAAATAATTTGGACAATGTCTGACAGATTTTCAAATTTGTCAAAAAAAACTTTCTCTCATCCTGAACGCGAAAACTAAAAAAATCTGAAAAGTAAGAAAAAAATCAGACCAATTTTTTTTTTCATTTTTGTTGCCATAATTAACGCATTTCACATGTCTAGATGTGAAAAAAAATAATTTTGACAATAATTGACAGATTTTGACATTTTTCAAAAATCTGTCTTTTTTCCTGACCCCGAACCTTATATGAAAACTAAGAAAATCTGAAAAGTACAAAAAATCAGACCAATTTTTTCTTTTTCACTTTTTGACATGAAATAAAAAATAATTTGGACAATGTCTGACAGATTTTCAAATTTGTCAAAAAAAACTTTCTCTCATCCTGAACGCGAAAACTAAAATAATCTGAAAAGTAAGAAAAAAATCAGACCAATTTTTTTTTTCATTTTTGTTTCCATAGTTAACGCATTTCACATGTCTAGATGTGAAAAAAAATAATTTTGACAATAATTGACAGATTTTGACATTTTTCAAAAATCTGTCTTTTTTCCTGACCCCGAACCTTATATGAAAACTAAGAAAATCTGAAAAGTACAAAAAATCAGACCAATTTTTTCTTTTTCACTTTTTTTACCATAGTTCATGCATTTCACATGTCTAGATGTGAAAAAAAATAATTTTGACAATAATTGACAGATTTTGAAATTTTTCAAAAATCTGTCTTTTTTCCTGACCCCGAACCTTATATGAAAACTAAGAAAATCTGAAAAGTACAAAAAATCAGACCAATTTTTTCTTTTTCACTTTTTTTACCATAGTTCATGCATTTCACATGTCTAGACATGAAATAAAAAATAATTTGGACAATGTCTGACAGATTTTCAAATTTGTCAAAAAAAACTTTCTCTCATCCTGAACGCGAAAACTAAAAAAATCTGAAAAGTAAGAAAAAAATCAGACCAATTTTTTTTTTCACTTTTTTTACCATAGTTCATGCATTTCACATGTCTAGATGTGAAAAAAAATAATTTTGACAATAATTGACAGATTTTGAAATTTTTCAAAAATCTGTCTTTTTTCCTGACCCCGAACCTTATATGAAAACTAAGAAAATCTGAAAAGTACAAAAAATCAGACCAATTTTTTCTTTTTCACTTTTTTTACCATAGTTCATGCATTTCACATGTCTAGACATGAAATAAAAAATAATTTGGACAATGTCTGACAGATTTTCAAATTTGTCAAAAAAAACTTTCTCTCATCCTGAACGTGAAAACTAAAAAAATCTGAAAAGTAAGAAAAAAATCAGACCAATTTTTTTTTTCATTTTTGTTGCCATAATTAACGCATTTCACATGTCTAGATGTGAAAAAAAATAATTTTGACAATAATTGACAGATTTTGACATTTTTCAAAAATCTGTCTTTTTTCCTGACCCCGAACCTTATATGAAAACTAAGAAAATCTGAAAAGTACAAAAAATCAGACCAATTTTTTCTTTTTCACTTTTTGACATGAAATAAAAAATAATTTGGACAATGTCTGACAGATTTTCAAATTTGTCAAAAAAAACTTTCTCTCATCCTGAACGCGAAAACTAAAATAATCTGAAAAGTAAGAAAAAAATCAGACCAATTTTTTTTTTCATTTTTGTTTCCATAGTTAACGCATTTCACATGTCTAGATGTGAAAAAAAATAATTTTGACAATAATTGACAGATTTTGACATTTTTCAAAAATCTGTCTTTTTTCCTGACCCCGAACCTTATATGAAAACTAAGAAAATCTGAAAAGTACAAAAAATCAGACCAATTTTTTCTTTTTCACTTTTTTTACCATAGTTCATGCATTTCACATGTCTAGATGTGAAAAAAAATAATTTTGACAATAATTGACAGATTTTGAAATTTTTCAAAAATCTGTCTTTTTTCCTGACCCCGAACCTTATATGAAAACTAAGAAAATCTGAAAAGTACAAAAAATCAGACCAATTTTTTCTTTTTCACTTTTTTTACCATAGTTCATGCATTTCACATGTCTAGACATGAAATAAAAAATAATTTGGACAATGTCTGACAGATTTTCAAATTTGTCAAAAAAAACTTTCTCTCATCCTGAACGCGAAAACTAAAAAAATCTGAAAAGTAAGAAAAAAATCAGACCAATTTTTTTTTTCACTTTTTTTACCATAGTTCATGCATTTCACATGTCTAGATGTGAAAAAAAATAATTTTGACAATAATTGACAGATTTTGAAATTTTTCAAAAATCTGTCTTTTTTCCTGACCCCGAACCTTATATGAAAACTAAGAAAATCTGAAAAGTACAAAAAATCAGACCAATTTTTTCTTTTTCACTTTTTTTACCATAGTTCATGCATTTCACATGTCTAGACATGAAATAAAAAATAATTTGGACAATGTCTGACAGATTTTCAAATTTGTCAAAAAAAACTTTCTCTCATCCTGAACGCGAAAACTAAAAAAATCTGAAAAGTAAGAAAAAAATCAGACCAATTTTTTTTTTCATTTTTGTTGCCATAATTAACGCATTTCACATGTCTAGATGTGAAAAAAAATAATTTTGACAATAATTGACAGATTTTGACATTTTTCAAAAATCTGTCTTTTTTCCTGACCCCGAACCTTATATGAAAACTAAGAAAATCTGAAAAGTACAAAAAATCAGACCAATTTTTTCTTTTTCACTTTTTGACATGAAATAAAAAATAATTTGGACAATGTCTGACAGATTTTCAAATTTGTCAAAAAAAACTTTCTCTCATCCTGAACGCGAAAACTAAAAAAATCTGAAAAGTAAGAAAAAAATCAGACCAATTTTTTTTTTCATTTTTGTTGCCATAATTAACGTATTTCACATGTCTAGATGTGAAAAAAAATAATTTTGACAATAATTGACAGATTTTGACATTTTTCAAAAATCTGTCTTTTTTCCTGACCCCGAACCTTATATGAAAACTAAGAAAATCTGAAAAGTACAAAAAATCAGACCAATTTTTTCTTTTTCACTTTTTGACATGAAATAAAAAATAATTTGGACAATGTCTGACAGATTTTCAAATTTGTCAAAAAAAACTTTCTCTCATCCTGAACGCGAAAACTAAAAAAATCTGAAAAGTAAGAAAAAAATCAGACCAATTTTTTTTTTCATTTTTGTTGCCATAATTAACGTATTTCACATGTCTAGATGTGAAAAAAAATAATTTTGACAATAATTGACAGATTTTGACATTTTTCAAAAATCTGTCTTTTTTCCTGACCCCGAACCTTATATGAAAACTAAGAAAATCTGAAAAGTACAAAAAATCAGACCAATTTTTTCTTTTTCACTTTTTGACATGAAATAAAAAATAATTTGGACAATGTCTGACAGATTTTCAAATTTGTCAAAAAAAACTTTCTCTCATCCTGAACGCGAAAACTAAAAAAATCTGAAAAGTAAGAAAAAAATCAGACCAATTTTTTTTTTCATTTTTGTTGCCATAATTAACGCATTTCACATGTCTAGATGTGAAAAAAAATAATTTTGACAATAATTGACAGATATTGAAATTTTTCAAAAATCTGTCTTTTTTCCTGACCCCGAACCTTATATGAAAACTAAGAAAATCTGAAAAGTACAAAAAATCAGACCAATTTTTTCTTTTTCACTTTTTGACATGAAATAAAAAATAATTTGGACAATGTCTGACAGATTTTCAAATTTGTCAAAAAAAACTTTCTCTCATCCTGAACGCGAAAACTAAAAAAATCTGAAAAGTAAGAAAAAAATCAGACCAATTTTTTTTTTCATTTTTGTTGCCATAATTAACGCATTTCACATGTCTAGATGTGAAAAAAAATAATTTTGACAATAATTGACAGATATTGAAATTTTTCAAAAATCTGTCTTTTTTCCTGACCCCGAACCTTATATGAAAACTAAGAAAATCTGAAAAGTACAAAAAATCAGACCAATTTTTTCTTTTTCACTTTTTTTACCATAGTTCATGCATTTCACATGTCTAGATGTGAAAAAAAATAATTTTGACAATAATTGACAGATTTTGAAATTTTTCAAAAATCTGTCTTTTTTCCTGACCCCGAACCTTATATGAAAACTAAGAAAATCTGAAAAGTACAAAAAATCAGACCAATTTTTTCTTTTTCACTTTTTTTACCATAGTTCATGCATTTCACATGTCTAGACATGAAATAAAAAATAATTTGGACAATGTCTGACAGATTTTCAAATTTGTCAAAAAAAACTTTCTCTCATCCTGAACGCGAAAACTAAAAAAATCTGAAAAGTAAGAAAAAAATCAGACCAATTTTTTTTTTCATTTTTGTTGCCATAATTAACGCATTTCACATGTCTAGATGTGAAAAAAAATAATTTTGACAATAATTGACAGATTTTGACATTTTTCAAAAATCTGTCTTTTTTCCTGACCCCGAACCTTATATGAAAACTAAGAAAATCTGAAAAGTACAAAAAATCAGACCAATTTTTTCTTTTTCACTTTTTGACATGAAATAAAAAATAATTTGGACAATGTCTGACAGATTTTCAAATTTGTCAAAAAAAACTTTCTCTCATCCTGAACGCGAAAACTAAAATAATCTGAAAAGTAAGAAAAAAATCAGACCAATTTTTTTTTTCATTTTTGTTTCCATAGTTAACGCATTTCACATGTCTAGATGTGAAAAAAAATAATTTTGACAATAATTGACAGATTTTGACATTTTTCAAAAATCTGTCTTTTTTCCTGACCCCGAACCTTATATGAAAACTAAGAAAATCTGAAAAGTACAAAAAATCAGACCAATTTTTTCTTTTTCACTTTTTTTACCATAGTTCATGCATTTCACATGTCTAGATGTGAAAAAAAATAATTTTGACAATAATTGACAGATTTTGAAATTTTTCAAAAATCTGTCTTTTTTCCTGACCCCGAACCTTATATGAAAACTAAGAAAATCTGAAAAGTACAAAAAATCAGACCAATTTTTTCTTTTTCACTTTTTTTACCATAGTTCATGCATTTCACATGTCTAGACATGAAATAAAAAATAATTTGGACAATGTCTGACAGATTTTCAAATTTGTCAAAAAAAACTTTCTCTCATCCTGAACGCGAAAACTAAAAAAATCTGAAAAGTAAGAAAAAAATCAGACCAATTTTTTTTTTCATTTTTGTTGCCATAATTAACGCATTTCACATGTCTAGATGTGAAAAAAAATAATTTTGACAATAATTGACAGATATTGAAATTTTTCAAAAATCTGTCTTTTTTCCTGACCCCGAACCTTATATGAAAACTAAGAAAATCTGAAAAGTACAAAAAATCAGACCAATTTTTTCTTTTTCACTTTTTGACATGAAATAAAAAATAATTTGGACAATGTCTGACAGATTTTCAAATTTGTCAAAAAAAACTTTCTCTCATCCTGAACGCGAAAACTAAAAAAATCTGAAAAGTAAGAAAAAAATCAGACCAATTTTTTTTTTCATTTTTGTTTCCATAGTTAACGCATTTCACATGTCTAGATGTGAAAAAAAATAATTTTGACAATAATTGACAGATTTTGACATTTTTCAAAAATCTGTCTTTTTTCCTGACCCCGAACCTTATATGAAAACTAAGAAAATCTGAAAAGTACAAAAAATCAGACCAATTTTTTCTTTTTCACTTTTTTTACCATAGTTCATGCATTTCACATGTCTAGATGTGAAAAAAAATAATTTTGACAATAATTGACAGATTTTGAAATTTTTCAAAAATCTGTCTTTTTTCCTGACCCCGAACCTTATATGAAAACTAAGAAAATCTGAAAAGTACAAAAAATCAGACCAATTTTTTCTTTTTCACTTTTTGACATGAAATAAAAAATAATTTGGACAATGTCTGACAGATTTTCAAATTTGTCAAAAAAAACTTTCTCTCATCCTGAACGCGAAAACTAAAAAAATCTGAAAAGTAAGAAAAAAATCAGACCAATTTTTTTTTTCATTTTTGTTTCCATAGTTAACGCATTTCACATGTCTAGATGTGAAAAAAAATAATTTTGACAATAATTGACAGATTTTGACATTTTTCAAAAATCTGTCTTTTTTCCTGACCCCGAACCTTATATGAAAACTAAGAAAATCTGAAAAGTACAAAAAATCAGACCAATTTTTTCTTTTTCACTTTTTGACATGAAATAAAAAATAATTTGGACAATGTCTGACAGATTTTCAAATTTGTCAAAAAAAACTTTCTCTCATCCTGAACGCGAAAACTAAAAAAATCTGAAAAGTAAGAAAAAAATCAGACCAATTTTTTTTTTCATTTTTGTTTCCATAGTTAACGCATTTCACATGTCTAGATGTGAAAAAAAATAATTTTGACAATAATTGACAGATTTTGACATTTTTCAAAAATCTGTCTTTTTTCCTGACCCCGAACCTTATATGAAAACTAAGAAAATCTGAAAAGTACAAAAAATCAGACCAATTTTTTCTTTTTCACTTTTTTTACCATAGTTCATGCATTTCACATGTCTAGATGTGAAAAAAAATAATTTTGACAATAATTGAAAGATTTTGAAATTTTTCAAAAATCTGTCTTTTTTCCTGACCCCGAACCTTATATGAAAACTAAGAAAATCTGAAAAGTACAAAAAATCAGACCAATTTTTTCTTTTTCACTTTTTTTACCATAGTTCATGCATTTCACATGTCTAGATGTGAAAAAAAATAATTTTGACAATAATTGACAGATTTTGAAATTTTTCAAAAATCTGTCTTTTTTCCTGACCCCGAACCTTATATGAAAACTAAGAAAATCTGAAAAGTACAAAAAATCAGACCAATTTTTTCTTTTTCACTTTTTTTACCATAGTTCATGCATTTCACATGTCTAGACATGAAATAAAAAATAATTTGGACAATGTCTGACAGATTTTCAAATTTGTCAAAAAAAACTTTCTCTCATCCTGAACGCGAAAACTAAAAAAATCTGAAAAGTAAGAAAAAAATCAGACCAATTTTTTTTTTCATTTTTGTTGCCATAATTAACGCATTTCACATGTCTAGATGTGAAAAAAAATAATTTTGACAATAATTGACAGATATTGAAATTTTTCAAAAATCTGTCTTTTTTCCTGACCCCGAACCTTATATGAAAACTAAGAAAATCTGAAAAGTACAAAAAATCAGACCAATTTTTTCTTTTTCACTTTTTGACATGAAATAAAAAATAATTTGGACAATGTCTGACAGATTTTCAAATTTGTCAAAAAAAACTTTCTCTCATCCTGAACGCGAAAACTAAAAAAATCTGAAAAGTAAGAAAAAAATCAGACCAATTTTTTTTTTCATTTTTGTTTCCATAGTTAACGCATTTCACATGTCTAGATGTGAAAAAAAATAATTTTGACAATAATTGACAGATTTTGACATTTTTCAAAAATCTGTCTTTTTTCCTGACCCCGAACCTTATATGAAAACTAAGAAAATCTGAAAAGTACAAAAAATCAGACCAATTTTTTCTTTTTCACTTTTTTTACCATAGTTCATGCATTTCACATGTCTAGATGTGAAAAAAAATAATTTTGACAATAATTGACAGATTTTGAAATTTTTCAAAAATCTGTCTTTTTTCCTGACCCCGAACCTTATATGAAAACTAAGAAAATCTGAAAAGTACAAAAAATCAGACCAATTTTTTCTTTTTCACTTTTTGACATGAAATAAAA
This sequence comes from Alosa sapidissima, assembly GCF_018492685.1. Taxonomy (NCBI): domain Eukaryota; kingdom Metazoa; phylum Chordata; class Actinopteri; order Clupeiformes; family Clupeidae; genus Alosa; species Alosa sapidissima. Next base: position 145,342 of record NW_024582161.1, on the reverse strand, counting down.
AATAATTTGGACAATGTCTGACAGATTTTCAAATTTGTCAAAAAAAACTTTCTCTCATCCTGAACGCGAAAACTAAAAAAATCTGAAAAGTAAGAAAAAAATCAGACCAATTTTTTTTTTCATTTTTGTTTCCATAGTTAACGCATTTCACATGTCTAGATGTGAAAAAAAATAATTTTGACAATAATTGACAGATTTTGACATTTTTCAAAAATCTGTCTTTTTTCCTGACCCCGAACCTTATATGAAAACTAAGAAAATCTGAAAAGTACAAAAAATCAGACCAATTTTTTCTTTTTCACTTTTTGACATGAAATAAAAAATAATTTGGACAATGTCTGACAGATTTTCAAATTTGTCAAAAAAAACTTTCTCTCATCCTGAACGCGAAAACTAAAAAAATCTGAAAAGTAAGAAAAAAATCAGACCAATTTTTTTTTTCATTTTTGTTTCCATAGTTAACGCATTTCACATGTCTAGATGTGAAAAAAAATAATTTTGACAATAATTGACAGATTTTGACATTTTTCAAAAATCTGTCTTTTTTCCTGACCCCGAACCTTATATGAAAACTAAGAAAATCTGAAAAGTACAAAAAATCAGACCAATTTTTTCTTTTTCACTTTTTTTACCATAGTTCATGCATTTCACATGTCTAGATGTGAAAAAAAATAATTTTGACAATAATTGAAAGATTTTGAAATTTTTCAAAAATCTGTCTTTTTTCCTGACCCCGAACCTTATATGAAAACTAAGAAAATCTGAAAAGTACAAAAAATCAGACCAATTTTTTCTTTTTCACTTTTTTTACCATAGTTCATGCATTTCACATGTCTAGACATGAAATTAAAAATAATTTGGACAGTGTCTGACAGATTTTCAAATTTGTCAAAAAAAACTTTCTCTCATCCTGAACGCGAAAACTAAAAAAATCTGAAAAGTAAGAAAAAAATCAGACCAATTTTTTTTTTCATTTTTGTTTCCATAGTTAACGCATTTCACATGTCTAGATGTGAAAAAAAATAATTTTGACAATAATTGACAGATTTTGACATTTTTCAAAAATCTGTCTTTTTTCCTGACCCCGAACCTTATATGAAAAGTAAGAAAATCTGAAAAGTACAAAAAATCAGACCAATTTTTTCTTTTTCACTTTTTTTACCATAGTTCATGCATTTCACATGTCTAGATGTGAAAAAAAATAATTTTGACAATAATTGACAGATTTTGAAATTTTTCAAAAATCTGTCTTTTTTCCTGACCCCGAACCTTATATGAAAACTAAGAAAATCTGAAAAGTACAAAAAATCAGACCAATTTTTTCTTTTTCACTTTTTGACATGAAATAAAAAATAATTTGGACAATGTCTGACAGATTTTCAAATTTGTCAAAAAAAACTTTCTCTCATCCTGAACGCGAAAACTAAAAAAATCTGAAAAGTAAGAAAAAAATCAGACCAATTTTTTTTTTCATTTTTGTTTCCATAGTTAACGCATTTCACATGTCTAGATGTGAAAAAAAATAATTTTGACAATAATTGACAGATTTTGACATTTTTCAAAAATCTGTCTTTTTTCCTGACCCCGAACCTTATATGAAAACTAAGAAAATCTGAAAAGTACAAAAAATCAGACCAATTTTTTCTTTTTCACTTTTTGACATGAAATAAAAAATAATTTGGACAATGTCTGACAGATTTTCAAATTTGTCAAAAAAAACTTTCTCTCTTCCTGAACGCGAAAACTAAAAAAATCTGAAAAGTAAGAAAAAATCAGACCAATTTTTTTTTTCATTTTTGTTTCCATAGTTAACGCATTTCACATGTCTAGATGTGAAAAAAAATAATTTTGACAATAATTGACAGATTTTGACATTTTTCAAAAATCTGTCTTTTTTCCTGACCCCGAACCTTATATGAAAACTAAGAAAATCTGAAAAGTACAAAAAATCAGACCAATTTTTTCTTTTTCACTTTTTTTACCATAGTTCATGCATTTCACATGTCTAGATGTGAAAAAAAATAATTTTGACAATAATTGAAAGATTTTGAAATTTTTCAAAAATCTGTCTTTTTTCCTGACCCCGAACCTTATATGAAAACTAAGAAAATCTGAAAAGTACAAAAAATCAGACCAATTTTTTCTTTTTCACTTTTTTTACCATAGTTCATGCATTTCACATGTCTAGACATGAAATTAAAAATAATTTGGACAGTGTCTGACAGATTTTCAAATTTGTCAAAAAAAACTTTCTCTCATCCTGAACGCGAAAACTAAAAAAATCTGAAAAGTAAGAAAAAAATCAGACCAATTTTTTTTTTCATTTTTGTTTCCATAGTTAACGCATTTCACATGTCTAGATGTGAAAAAAAATAATTTTGACAATAATTGACAGATTTTGACATTTTTCAAAAATCTGTCTTTTTTCCTGACCCCGAACCTTATATGAAAACTAAGAAAATCTGAAAAGTACAAAAAATCAGACCAATTTTTTCTTTTTCACTTTTTTTACCATAGTTCATGCATTTCACATGTCTAGATGTGAAAAAAAATAATTTTGACAATAATTGACAGATTTTGAAATTTTTCAAAAATCTGTCTTTTTTCCTGACCCCGAACCTTATATGAAAACTAAGAAAATCTGAAAAGTACAAAAAATCAGACCAATTTTTTCTTTTTCACTTTTTGACATGAAATAAAAAATAATTTGGACAATGTCTGACAGATTTTCAAATTTGTCAAAAAAAACTTTCTCTCATCCTGAACGCGAAAACTAAAAAAATCTGAAAAGTAAGAAAAAAATCAGACCAATTTTTTTTTTCATTTTTGTTTCCATAGTTAACGCATTTCACATGTCTAGATGTGAAAAAAAATAATTTTGACAATAATTGACAGATTTTGACATTTTTCAAAAATCTGTCTTTTTTCCTGACCCCGAACCTTATATGAAAACTAAGAAAATCTGAAAAGTACAAAAAATCAGACCAATTTTTTCTTTTTCACTTTTTGACATGAAATAAAAAATAATTTGGACAATGTCTGACAGATTTTCAAATTTGTCAAAAAAAACTTTCTCTCATCCTGAACGCGAAAACTAAAAAAATCTGAAAAGTAAGAAACAAATCAGACCAATTTTTTTTTTCATTTTTGTTGCCATAATTAACGCATTTCACATGTCTAGATGTGAAAAAAAATAATTTTGACAATAATTGACAGATTTTGACATTTTTCAAAAATCTGTCTTTTTTCCTGACCCCGAACCTTATATGAAAACTAAGAAAATCTGAAAAGTACAAAAAATCAGACCAATTTTTTCTTTTTCACTTTTTGACATGAAATAAAAAATAATTTGGACAATGTCTGACAGATTTTCAAATTTGTCAAAAAAAACTTTCTCTCATCCTGAACGCGAAAACTAAAAAAATCTGAAAAGTAAGAAAAAAATCAGACCAATTTTTTTTTTCATTTTTGTTGCCATAATTAACGCATTTCACATGTCTAGATGTGAAAAAAAATAATTTTGACAATAATTGACAGATTTTGACATTTTTCAAAAATCTGTCTTTTTTCCTGACCCCGAACCTTATATGAAAACTAAGAAAATCTGAAAAGTACAAAAAATCAGACCAATTTTTTCTTTTTCACTTTTTGACATGAAATAAAAAATAATTTGGACAATGTCTGACAGATTTTCAAATTTGTCAAAAAAAACTTTCTCTCATCCTGAACGCGAAAACTAAAAAAATCTGAAAAGTAAGAAAAAAATCAGACCAATTTTTTTTTTCATTTTTGTTTCCATAGTTAACGCATTTCACATGTCTAGATGTGAAAAAAAATAATTTTGACAATAATTGACAGATTTTGACATTTTTCAAAAATCTGTCTTTTTTCCTGACCCCGAACCTTATATGAAAACTAAGAAAATCTGAAAAGTACAAAAAATCAGACCAATTTTTTCTTTTTCACTTTTTGACATGAAATAAAAAATAATTTGGACAATGTCTGACAGATTTTCAAATTTGTCAAAAAAAACTTTCTCTCATCCTGAACGCGAAAACTAAAAAAATCTGAAAAGTAAGAAAAAAATCAGACCAATTTTTTTTTTCATTTTTGTTGCCATAATTAACGCATTTCACATGTCTAGATGTGAAAAAAAATAATTTTGACAATAATTGACAGATTTTGACATTTTTCAAAAATCTGTCTTTTTTCCTGACCCCGAACCTCATATGAAAACTAAGAAAATCTGAAAAGTACAAAAAATCAGACCAATTTTTTCTTTTTCACTTTTTGACATGAAATAAAAAATAATTTGGACAATGTCTGACAGATTTTCAAATTTGTCAAAAAAAACTTTCTCTCATCCTGAACGCGAAAACTAAAAAAATCTGAAAAGTAAGAAAAAAATCAGACCAATTTTTTTTTTCATTTTTGTTGCCATAATTAACGCATTTCACATGTCTAGATGTGAAAAAAAATAATTTTGACAATAATTGACAGATTTTGACATTTTTCAAAAATCTGTCTTTTTTCCTGACCCCGAACCTTATATGAAAACTAAGAAAATCTGAAAAGTACAAAAAATCAGACCAATTTTTTCTTTTTCACTTTTTGACATGAAATAAAAAATAATTTGGACAATGTCTGACAGATTTTCAAATTTGTCAAAAAAAACTTTCTCTCATCCTGAACGCGAAAACTAAAAAAATCTGAAAAGTAAGAAAAAAATCAGACCAATTTTTTTTTTCATTTTTGTTGCCATAATTAACGCATTTCACATGTCTAGATGTGAAAAAAAATAATTTTGACAATAATTGACAGATATTGAAATTTTTCAAAAATCTGTCTTTTTTCCTGACCCCGAACCTTATATGAAAACTAAGAAAATCTGAAAAGTACAAAAAATCAGACCAATTTTTTCTTTTTCACTTTTTGACATGAAATAAAAAATAATTTGGACAATGTCTGACAGATTTTCAAATTTGTCAAAAAAAACTTTCTCTCATCCTGAACGCGAAAACTAAAAAAATCTGAAAAGTAAGAAAAAAATCAGACCAATTTTTTTTTTCATTTTTGTTTCCATAGTTAACGCATTTCACATGTCTAGATGTGAAAAAAAATAATTTTGACAATAATTGACAGATTTTGACATTTTTCAAAAATCTGTCTTTTTTCCTGACCCCGAACCTTATATGAAAACTAAGAAAATCTGAAAAGTACAAAAAATCAGACCAATTTTTTCTTTTTCACTTTTTTTACCATAGTTCATGCATTTCACATGTCTAGATGTGAAAAAAAATAATTTTGACAATAATTGACAGATTTTGAAATTTTTCAAAAATCTGTCTTTTTTCCTGACCCCGAACCTTATATGAAAACTAAGAAAATCTGAAAAGTACAAAAAATCAGACCAATTTTTTCTTTTTCACTTTTTGACATGAAATAAAAAATAATTTGGACAATGTCTGACAGATTTTCAAATTTGTCAAAAAAAACTTTCTCTCATCCTGAACGCGAAAACTAAAAAAATCTGAAAAGTAAGAAAAAAATCAGACCAATTTTTTTTTTCATTTTTGTTTCCATAGTTAACGCATTTCACATGTCTAGATGTGAAAAAAAATAATTTTGACAATAATTGACAGATTTTGACATTTTTCAAAAATCTGTCTTTTTTCCTGACCCCGAACCTTATATGAAAACTAAGAAAATCTGAAAAGTACAAAAAATCAGACCAATTTTTTCTTTTTCACTTTTTTTACCATAGTTCATGCATTTCACATGTCTAGATGTGAAAAAAAATAATTTTGACAATAATTGACAGATTTTGAAATTTTTCAAAAATCTGTCTTTTTTCCTGACCCCGAACCTTATATGAAAACTAAGAAAATCTGAAAAGTACAAAAAATCAGACCAATTTTTTCTTTTTCACTTTTTTTACCATAGTTCATGCATTTCACATGTCTAGACATGAAATAAAAAATAATTTGGACAATGTCTGACAGATTTTCAAATTTGTCAAAAAAAACTTTCTCTCATCCTGAACGCGAAAACTAAAAAAATCTGAAAAGTAAGAAAAAAATCAGACCAATTTTTTTTTTTCATTTTTGTTGCCATAATTAACGCATTTCACATGTCTAGATGTGAAAAAAAATAATTTTGACAATAATTGACAGATATTGAAATTTTTCAAAAATCTGTCTTTTTTCCTGACCCCGAACCTTATATGAAAACTAAGAAAATCTGAAAAGTACAAAAAATCAGACCAATTTTTTCTTTTTCACTTTTTGACATGAAATAAAAAATAATTTGGACAATGTCTGACAGATTTTCAAATTTGTCAAAAAAAACTTTCTCTCATCCTGAACGCGAAAACTAAAAAAATCTGAAAAGTAAGAAAAAAATCAGACCAATTTTTTTTTTCATTTTTGTTTCTCCATAGTTAACGCATTTCACATGTCTAGATGTGAAAAAAAATAATTTTGACAATAATTGACAGATTTTGACATTTTTCAAAAATCTGTCTTTTTTCCTGACCCCGAACCTTATATGAAAACTAAGAAAATCTGAAAAGTACAAAAAATCAGACCAATTTTTTCTTTTTCACTTTTTTTACCATAGTTCATGCATTTCACATGTCTAGATGTGAAAAAAAATAATTTTGACAATAATTGAAAGATTTTGAAATTTTTCAAAAATCTGTCTTTTTTCCTGACCCCGAACCTTATATGAAAACTAAGAAAATCTGAAAAGTACAAAAAATCAGACCAATTTTTTCTTTTTCACTTTTTTTACCATAGTTCATGCATTTCACATGTCTAGACATGAAATAAAAAATAATTTGGACAATGTCTGACAGATTTTCAAATTTGTCAAAAAAAACTTTCTCTCATCCTGAACGCGAAAACTAAAAAAATCTGAAAAGTAAGAAAAAAATCAGACCAATTTTTTTTTTCATTTTTGTTTCCATAGTTAACGCATTTCACATGTCTAGATGTGAAAAAAAATAATTTTGACAATAATTGACAGATTTTGACATTTTTCAAAAATCTGTCTTTTTTCCTGACCCCGAACCTTATATGAAAACTAAGAAAATCTGAAAAGTACAAAAAATCAGACCAATTTTTTCTTTTTCACTTTTTTTACCATAGTTCATGCATTTCACATGTCTAGATGTGAAAAAAAATAATTTTGACAATAATTGACAGATTTTGACATTTTTCAAAAATCTGTCTTTTTTCCTGACCCCGAACCTTATATGAAAACTAAGAAAATCTGAAAAGTACAAAAAATCAGACCAATTTTTTCTTTTTCACTTTTTTTACCATAGTTCATGCATTTCACATGTCTAGACATGAAATAAAAAATAATTTGGACAATGTCTGACAGATTTTCAAATTTGTCAAAAAAAACTTTCATCCTGAACGCGAAAACTAAAAAAATCTGAAAAGTAAGAAAAAAATCAGACCAATTTTTTTTTTAATTTTTGTTTCCATAGTTAACGCATTTCACATGTCTAGATGTGAAAAAAAATAATTTTGACAATAATTGACAGATTTTGACATTTTTCAAAAATCTGTCTTTTTTCCTGACCCCGAACCTTATATGAAAACTAAGAAAATCTGAAAAGTACAAAAAATCAGACCAATTTTTTCTTTTTCACTTTTTTTACCATAGTTCATGCATTTCACATGTCTAGATGTGAAAAAAAATAATTTTGACAATAATTGACAGATTTTGAAATTTTTCAAAAATCTGTCTTTTTTCCTGACCCCGAACCTTATATGAAAACTAAGAAAATCTGAAAAGTACAAAAAATCAGACCAATTTTTTCTTTTTCACTTTTTTTACCATAGTTCATGCATTTCACATGTCTAGACATGAAATAAAAAATAATTTGGACAATGTCTGACAGATTTTCAAATTTGTCAAAAAAAACTTTCTCTCATCCTGAACGCGAAAACTAAAAAAATCTGAAAAGTAAGAAAAAAATCAGACCAATTTTTTTTTTCATTTTTGTTTCCATAGTTAACGCATTTCACATGTCTAGATGTGAAAAAAAATACTTTTGACAATAATTGACAGATTTTGACATTTTTCAAAAATCTGTCTTTTTTCCTGACCCCGAACCTTATATGAAAACTAAGAAAATCTGAAAAGTACAAAAAATCAGACCAATTTTTTCTTTTTCACTTTTTGACATGAAATAAAAAATAATTTGGACAATGTCTGACAGATTTTCAAATTTGTCAAAAAAAACTTTCTCTCATCCTGAACGCGAAAACTAAAAAAATCTGAAAAGTAAGAAAAAAATCAGACCAATTTTTTTTTTTCATTTTTGTTTCCATAGTTAACGCATTTCACATGTCTAGATGTGAAAAAAAATAATTTTGACAATAATTGACAGATTTTGACATTTTTCAAAAATCTGTCTTTTTTCCTGACCCCGAACCTTATATGAAAACTAAGAAAATCTGAAAAGTACAAAAAATCAGACCAATTTTTTCTTTTTCACTTTTTTTACCATAGTTCATGCATTTCACATGTCTAGACATGAAATAAAAAATAATTTGGACAATGTCTGACAGATTTTCAAATTTGTCAAAAAAAACTTTCTCTCATCCTGAACGCGAAAACTAAAAAAATCTGAAAAGTAAGAAAAAAATCAGACCAATTTTTTTTTTAATTTTTGTTTCCATAGTTAACGCATTTCACATGTCTAGATGTGAAAAAAGATAATTTTGACAATAATTGACAGATTTTGACATATTTCAAAAATCTGTCTTTTTTCCTGACCCCGAACCTTATATGAAAACTAAGAAAATCTGAAAAGTACAAAAAATCAGACCAATTTTTTCTTTTTCACTTTTTTTTACCATAGTTCATGCATTTCACATGTCTAGACATGAAATAAAAAATAATTTGGACAATTTCTGACAGATTTTCAAATTTGTCAAAAAAAACTTTCTCTCATCCTGAACGCGAAAACTAAAAAAATCTGAAAAGTAAGAAAAAAATCAGACCAATTTTTTTTTTCATTTTTGTTGCCATAATTAACGCATTTCACATGTCTAGATGTGAAAAAAAATAATTTTGACAATAATTGACAGATATTGAAATTTTTCAAAAATCTGTCTTTTTTCCTGATCCCGAACCTTATATGAAAACTAAGAAAATCTGAAAAGTACAAAAAATCAGACCAATTTTTTCTTTTTCACTTTTTGACATGAAATAAAAAATAATTTGGACAATGTCTGACAGATTTTCAAATTTGTCAAAAAAAACTTTCTCTCATCCTGAACGCGAAAACTAAAAAAATCTGAAAAGTAAGAAAAAAATCAGACCAATTTTTTTTTTCATTTTTGTTGCCATAATTAACGCATTTCACATGTCTAGATGTGAAAAAAAATAATTTTGACAATAATTGACAGATATTGAAATTTTTCAAAAATCTGTCTTTTTTCCTGACCCCGAACCTTATATGAAAACTAAGAAAATCTGAAAAGTACAAAAAATCAGACCAATTTTTTCTTTTTCACTTTTTTTACCATAGTTCATGCATTTCACATGTCTAGATGTGAAAAAAAATAATTTTGACAATAATTGACAGATTTTGAAATTTTTCAAAAATCTGTCTTTTTTTCCTGACCCCGAACCTTATATGAAAACTAAGAAAATCTGAAAAGTACAAAAAATCAGACCAATTTTTTCTTTTTCACTTTTTTTACCATAGTTCATGCATTTCACATGTCTAGACATGAAATAAAAAATAATTTGGACAATGTCTGACAGATTTTCAAATTTGTCAAAAAAAACTTTCTCTCATCCTGAACGCGAAAACTAAAAAAATCTGAAAAGTAAAAAAAAAATCAGACCAATTTTTTTTTTCATTTTTGTTTCCATAGTTAACACATTTCACATGTCTAGATGTGAAAAAAAAATATTTTGACAATAATTGACAGATTTTGACATTTTTCAAAAATCTGTCTTTTTTCCTGACCCCGAACCTTATATGAAAACTAAGAAAATCTGAAAAGTACAAAAAATCAGACCAATTTTTTCTTTTTCACTTTTTGACATGAAATAAAAAATAATTTGGACAATGTCTGACAGATTTTCAAATTTGTCAAAAAAAACTTTCTCTCATCCTGAACGCGAAAACTAAAAAAATCTGAAAAGTAAGAAAAAAATCAGACCAATTTTTTTTTTCATTTTTGTTTCCATAGTTAACGCATTTCACATGTCTAGATGTGAAAAAAAATAATTTTGACAATAATTGACAGATTTTGACATTTTTCAAAAATCTGTCTTTTTTCCTGACCCCGAACCTTATATGAAAACTAAGAAAATCTGAAAAGTACAAAAAATCAGACCAATTTTTTCTTTTTCACTTTTTTTACCATAGTTCATGCATTTCACATGTCTAGATGTGAAAAAAAATAATTTTGACAATAATTGACAGATTTTGAAATTTTTCAAAAATCTGTCTTTTTTCCTGACCCCGAACCTTATATGAAAACTAAGAAAATCTGAAAAGTACAAAAAATCAGACCAATTTTTTCTTTTTCACTTTTTTTACCATAGTTCATGCATTTCACATGTCTAGACATGAAATAAAAAATAATTTGGACAATGTCTGACAGATTTTCAAATTTGTCAAAAAAAACTTTCTCTCATCCTGAACGCGAAAACTAAAAAAATCTGAAAAGTAAGAAAAAAATCAGACCAATTTTTTTTTTCATTTTTGTTGCCATAATTAACGCATTTCACATGTCTAGATGTGAAAAAAAATAATTTTGACAATAATTGACAGATATTGAAATTTTTCAAAAATCTGTCTTTTTTCCTGACCCCGAACCTTATATGAAAACTAAGAAAATCTGAAAAGTACAAAAAATCAGACCAATTTTTTCTTTTTCACTTTTTGACATGAAATAAAAAATAATTTGGACAATGTCTGACAGATTTTCAAATTTGTCAAAAAAAACTTTCTCTCATCCTGAACGCGAAAACTAAAAAAATCTGAAAAGTAAGAAAAAAATCAGACCAATTTTTTTTTTCATTTTTGTTTCCATAGTTAACGCATTTCACATGTCTAGATGTGAAAAAAAATAATTTTGACAATAATTGACAGATTTTGACATTTTTCAAAAATCTGTCTTTTTTCCTGACCCCGAACCTTATATGAAAACTAAGAAAATCTGAAAAGTACAAAAAATCAGACCAATTTTTTCTTTTTCACTTTTTTTACCATAGTTCATGCATTTCACATGTCTAGATGTGAAAAAAAATAATTTTGACAATAATTGACAGATTTTGAAATTTTTCAAAAATCTGTCTTTTTTCCTGACCCCGAACCTTATATGAAAACTAAGAAAATCTGAAAAGTACAAAAAATCAGACCAATTTTTTCTTTTTCACTTTTTTTACCATAGTTCATGCATTTCACATGTCTAGACATGAAATAAAAAATAATTTGGACAATGTCTGACAGATTTTCAAATTTGTCAAAAAAAACTTTCTCTCATCCTGAACGCGAAAACTAAAAAAATCTGAAAAGTAAGAAAAAAATCAGACCAATTTTTTTTTTCAATTTTGTTGCCATAATTAACGCATTTCACATGTCTAGATGTGAAAAAAAATAATTTTGACAATAATTGACAGATATTGAAATTTTTCAAAAATCTGTCTTTTTTCCTGACCCCGAACCTTATATGAAAACTAAGAAAATCTGAAAAGTACAAAAAATCAGACCAATTTTTTCTTTTTCACTTTTTGACATGAAATAAAAAATAATTTGGACAATGTCTGACAGATTTTCAAATTTGTCAAAAAAAACTTTCTCTCATCCTGAACGCGAAAACTAAAAAAATCTGAAAAGTAAGAAAAAAATCAGACCAATTTTTTTTTTCATTTTTGTTTCCATAGTTAACGCATTTCACATGTCTAGATGTGAAAAAAAATAATTTTGACAATAATTGACAGATTTTGACATTTTTCAAAAATCTGTCTTTTTTCCTGACCCCGAACCTTATATGAAAACTAAGAAAATCTGAAAAGTACAAAAAATCAGACCAATTTTTTCTTTTTCACTTTTTTTACCATAGTTCATGCATTTCACATGTCTAGATGTGAAAAAAAATAATTTTGACAATAATTGACAGATTTTGAAATTTTTCAAAAATCTGTCTTTTTTCCTGACCCCGAACCTTATATGAAAACTAAGAAAATCTGAAAAGTACAAAAAATCAGACCAATTTTTTCTTTTTCACTTTTTTTACCATAGTTCATGCATTTCACATGTCTAGACATGAAATAAAAAATAATTTGGACAATGTCTGACAGATTTTCAAATTTGTCAAAAAAAACTTTCTCTCATCCTGAACGCGAAAACTAAAAAAATCTGAAAAGTAAGAAAAAAATCAGACCAATTTTTTTTTTCATTTTTGTTGCCATAATTAACGCATTTCACATGTCTAGATGTGAAAAAAAATAATTTTGACAATAATTGACAGATATTGAAATTTTTCAAAAATCTGTCTTTTTTCCTGACCCCGAACCTTATATGAAAACTAAGAAAATCTGAAAAGTACAAAAAATCAGACCAATTTTTTCTTTTTCACTTTTTGACATGAAATAAAAAATAATTTGGACAATGTCTGACAGATTTTCAAATTTGTCAAAAAAAACTTTCTCTCATCCTGAACGCGAAAACTAAAAAAATCTGAAAAGTAAGAAAAAAATCAGACCAATTTTTTTTTTCATTTTTGTTTCCATAGTTAACGCATTTCACATGTCTAGATGTGAAAAAAAATAATTTTGACAATAATTGACAGATTTTGACATTTTTCAAAAATCTGTCTTTTTTCCTGACCCCGAACCTTATATGAAAACTAAGAAAATCTGAAAAGTACAAAAAATCAGACCAATTTTTTCTTTTTCACTTTTTTTACCATAGTTCATGCATTTCACATGTCTAGATGTGAAAAAAAATAATTTTGACAATAATTGACAGATTTTGAAATTTTTCAAAAATCTGTCTTTTTTCCTGACCCCGAACCTTATATGAAAACTAAGAAAATCTGAAAAGTACAAAAAATCAGACCAATTTTTTCTTTTTCACTTTTTTTACCATAGTTCATGCATTTCACATGTCTAGACATGAAATAAAAAATAATTTGGACAATGTCTGACAGATTTTCAAATTTGTCAAAAAAAACTTTCTCTCATCCTGAACGCGAAAACTAAAAAAATCTGAAAAGTAAGAAAAAAATCAGACCAATTTTTTTTTTCAATTTTGTTGCCATAATTAACGCATTTCACATGTCTAGATGTGAAAAAAAATAATTTTGACAATAATTGACAGATATTGAAATTTTTCAAAAATCTGTCTTTTTTCCTGACCCCGAACCTTATATGAAAACTAAGAAAATCTGAAAAGTACAAAAAATCAGACCAATTTTTTCTTTTTCACTTTTTGACATGAAATAAAAAATAATTTGGACAATGTCTGACAGATTTTCAAATTTGTCAAAAAAAACTTTCTCTCATCCTGAACGCGAAAACTAAAAAAATCTGAAAAGTAAGAAAAAAATCAGACCAATTTTTTCTTTTTCACTTTTTTTACCATAGTTCATGCATTTCACATGTCTAGATGTGAAAAAAAATAATTTTGACAATAATTGACAGATTTTGAAATTTTTCAAAAATCTGTCTTTTTTCCTGACCCCGAACCTTATATGAAAACTAAGAAAATCTGAAAAGTACAAAAAATCAGACCAATTTTTTCTTTTTCACTTTTTTTACCATAGTTCATGCATTTCACATGTCTAGACATGAAATAAAAAATAATTTGGACAATGTCTGACAGATTTTCAAATTTGTCAAAAAAAACTTTCTCTCATCCTGAACGCGAAAACTAAAAAAATCTGAAAAGTAAGAAAAAAATCAGACCAATTTTTTTTTTCATTTTTGTTTCCATAGTTAACGCATTTCACATGTCTAGATGTGAAAAAAAATTATTTTGACAATAATTGACAGATTTTGACATTTTTCAAAAATCTGTCTTTTTTCCTGACCCCGAACCTTATATGAAAACTAAGAAAATCTGAAAAGTACAAAAAATCAGACCAATTTTTTCTTTTTCACTTTTTGACATGAAATAAAAAATAATTTGGACAATGTCTGACAGATTTTCAAATTTGTCAAAAAAAACTTTCTCTCATCCTGAACGCGAAAACTAAAAAAATCTGAAAAGTAAGAAAAAAATCAGACCAATTTTTTTTTTCATTTTTGTTTCCATAGTTAACGCATTTCACATGTCTAGATGTGAAAAAAAATAATTTTGACAATAATTGACAGATTTTGACATTTTTCAAAAATCTGTCTTTTTTCCGGACCCCGAACCTTATATGAAAACTAAGAAAATCTGAAAAGTACAAAAAATCAGACCAATTTTTTCTTTTTCACTTTTTTTACCATAGTTCATGCATTTCACATGTCTAGACATGAAATAAAAAATAATTTGGACAATGTCTGACAGATTTTCAAATTTGTCAAAAAAAACTTTCTCTCATCCTGAACGCGAAAACTAAAAAAATCTGAAAAGTAAGAAAAAAATCAGACCAATTTTTTTTTTCATTTTTGTTGCCATAATTAACGCATTTCACATGTCTAGATGTGAAAAAAAATAATTTTGACAATAATTGACAGATTTTGACATTTTTCAAAAATCTGTCTTTTTTCCTGACCCCGAACCTTATATGAAAACTAAGAAAATCTGAAAAGTACAAAAAATCAGACCAATTTTTTCTTTTTCACTTTTTGACATGAAATAAAAAATAATTTGGACAATGTCTGACAGATTTTCAAATTTGTCAAAAAAAACTTTCTCTCATCCTGAACGCGAAAACTAAAAAAATCTGAAAAGTAAGAAAAAAATCAGACCAATTTTTTTTTTCATTTTTGTTGCCATAATTAACGCATTTCACATGTCTAGATGTGAAAAAAAATAATTTTGACAATAATTGACAGATATTGAAATTTTTCAAAAATCTGTCTTTTTTCCTGACCCCGAACCTTATATGAAAACTAAGAAAATCTGAAAAGTACAAAAAATCAGACCAATTTTTTCTTTTTCACTTTTTTTACCATAGTTCATGCATTTCACATGTCTAGATGTGAAAAAAAATAATTTTGACAATAATTGACAGATTTTGAAATTTTTCAAAAATCTGTCTTTTTTCCTGACCCCGAACCTTATATGAAAACTAAGAAAATCTGAAAAGTACAAAAAATCAGACCAATTTTTTCTTTTTCACTTTTTTTACCATAGTTCATGCATTTCACATGTCTAGACATGAAATAAAAAATAATTTGGACAATGTCTGACAGATTTTCAAATTTGTCAAAAAAAACTTTCTCTCATCCTGAACGCGAAAACTAAAAAAATCTGAAAAGTAAGAAAAAAATCAGACCAATTTTTTTTTTCATTTTTGTTGCCATAATTAACGCATTTCACATGTCTAGATGTGAAAAAAAATAATTTTGACAATAATTGACAGATATTGAAATTTTTCAAAAATCTGTCTTTTTTCCTGACCCCGAACCTTATATGAAAACTAAGAAAATCTGAAAAGTACAAAAAATCAGACCAATTTTTTCTTTTTCACTTTTTGACATGAAATAAAAAATAATTTGGACAATGTCTGACAGATTTTCAAATTTGTCAAAAAAAACTTTCTCTCATCCTGAACGCGAAAACTAAAAAAATCTGAAAAGTAAGAAAAAAATCAGACCAATTTTTTTTTTCATTTTTGTTGCCATAATTAACGCATTTCACATGTCTAGATGTGAAAAAAAATAATTTTGACAATAATTGACAGATTTTGAAATTTTTCAAAAATCTGTCTTTTTTCCTGACCCCGAACCTTATATGAAAACTAAGAAAATCTGAAAAGTACAAAAAATCAGACCAATTTTTTCTTTTTCACTTTTTTTACCATAGTTCATGCATTTCACATGTCTAGACATGAAATAAAAAATAATTTGGACAATGTCTGACAGATTTTCAAATTTGTCAAAAAAAACTTTCTCTCATCCTGAACGCGAAAACTAAAAAAATCTGAAAAGTAAGAAAAAAATCAGACCAATTTTTTTTTTCATTTTTGTTGCCATAATTAACGCATTTCACATGTCTAGATGTGAAAAAAAATAATTTTGACAATAATTGACAGATTTTGACATTTTTCAAAAATCTGTCTTTTTTCCTGACCCCGAACCTTATATGAAAACTAAGAAAATCTGAAAAGTACAAAAAATCAGACCAATTTTTTCTTTTTCACTTTTTGACATGAAATAAAAAATAATTTGGACAATGTCTGACAGATTTTCAAATTTGTCAAAAAAAACTTTCTCTCATCCTGAACGCGAAAACTAAAAAAATCTGAAAAGTAAGAAAAAAATCAGACCAATTTTTTTTTTCATTTTTGTTTCCATAGTTAATGCATTTCACATGTCTAGATGTGAAAAAAAATAATTTTGACAATAATTGACAGATTTTGACATTTTTCAAAAATCTGTCTTTTTTCCTGACCCCGAACCTTATATGAAAACTAAGAAAATCTGAAAAGTACAAAAAATCAGACCAATTTTTTCTTTTTCACTTTTTGACATGAAATAAAAAATAATTTGGACAATGTCTGACAGATTTTCAAATTTGTCAAAAAAAACTTTCTCTCATCCTGAACGCGAAAACTAAAAAAATCTGAAAAGTAAGAAAAAAATCAGACCAATTTTTTTTTTCATTTTTGTTTCCATAGTTAATGCATTTCACATGTCTAGATGTGAAAAAAAATAATTTTGACAATAATTGACAGATTTTGACATTTTTCAAAAATCTGTCTTTTTTCCTGACCCCGAACCTTATATGAAAACTAAGAAAATCTGAAAAGTACAAAAAATCAGACCAATTTTTTCTTTTTCACTCTTTTTACCATAGTTCATGCATTTCACATGTCTAGATGTGAAAAAAAATAATTTTGACAATAATTGACAGATTTTGAAATTTTTCAAAAATCTGTCTTTTTTCCTGACCCCGAACCTTATATGAAAACTAAGAAAATCTGAAAAGTACAAAAAATCAGACCAATTTTTTCTTTTTCACTTTTTTTACCATAGTTCATGCATTTCACATGTCTAGATGTGAAAAAAAATAATTTTGACAATAATTGACAGATTTTGAAATTTTTCAAAAATCTGTCTTTTTTCCTGACCCCGAACCTTATATGAAAACTAAGAAAATCTGAAAAGTACAAAAAATCAGACCAATTTTTTCTTTTTCACTTTTTTTACCATAGTTCATGCATTTCACATGTCTAGATGTGAAAAAAAATAATTTTGACAATAATTGACAGATTTTGAAATTTTTCAAAAATCTGTCTTTTTTCCTGACCCCGAACCTTATATGAAAACTAAGAAAATCTGAAAAGTACAAAAAATCAGACCAATTTTTTCTTTTTCACTTTTTTTACCATAGTTCATGCATTTCACATGTCTAGATGTGAAAAAAAATAATTTTGACAATAATTGACAGATTTTGAAATTTTTCAAAAATCTGTCTTTTTTCCTGACCCCGAACCTTATATGAAAACTAAGAAAATCTGAAAAGTACAAAAAATCAGACCAATTTTTTCTTTTTCACTTTTTTTACCATAGTTCATGCATTTCACATGTCTAGACATGAAATAAAAAATAATTTGGACAATGTCTGACAGATT
Source organism: Alosa sapidissima (assembly GCF_018492685.1). Taxonomy (NCBI): domain Eukaryota; kingdom Metazoa; phylum Chordata; class Actinopteri; order Clupeiformes; family Clupeidae; genus Alosa; species Alosa sapidissima. Next base: position 127,568 of record NW_024582161.1, on the reverse strand, counting down.
TTCAAATTTGTCAAAAAAAACTTTCTCTCATCCTGAACGCGACAACTAAAAAAATCTGAAAAGTAAGAAAAAAATCAGACCAATTTTTTTTTTCATTTTTGTTGCCATAATTAACGCATTTCACATGTCTAGATGTGAAAAAAAATAATTTTGACAATAATTGACAGATATTGAAATTTTTCAAAAATCTGTCTTTTTTCCTGACCCCGAACCTTATATGAAAACTAAGAAAATCTGAAAAGTACAAAAAATCAGACCAATTTTTTCTTTTTCACTTTTTGACATGAAATAAAAAATAATTTGGACAATGTCTGACAGATTTTCAAATTTGTCAAAAAAAACTTTCTCTCATCCTGAACGCGAAAACTAAAAAAATCTGAAAAGTAAGAAAAAAATCAGACCAATTTTTTTTTTCATTTTTGTTTCCATAGTTAATGCATTTCACATGTCTAGATGTGAAAAAAAATAATTTTGACAATAATTGACAGATTTTGACATTTTTCAAAAATCTGTCTATTTTCCTGACCCCGAACCTTATATGAAAACTAAGAAAATCTGAAAAGTACAAAAAATCAGACCAATTTTTTCTTTTTCACTTTTTGACATGAAATAAAAAATAATTTGGACAATGTCTGACAGATTTTCAAATTTGTCAAAAAAAACTTTCTCTCATCCTGAACGCGAAAACTAAAAAAATCTGAAAAGTAAGAAAAAAATCAGACCAATTTTTTTTTTCATTTTTGTTTCCATAGTTAATGCATTTCACATGTCTAGATGTGAAAAAAAATAATTTTGACAATAATTGACAGATTTTGACATTTTTCAAAAATCTGTCTTTTTTCCTGACCCCGAACCTTATATGAAAACTAAGAAAATCTGAAAAGTACAAAAAATCAGACCAATTTTTTCTTTTTCACTTTTTTTACCATAGTTCATGCATTTCACATGTCTAGACATGAAATAAAAAATAATTTGGACAATGTCTGACAGATTTTCAAATTTGTCAAAAAAAACTTTCTCTCATCCTGAACGCGAAAACTAAAAAAATCTGAAAAGTAAGAAAAAAATCAGACCAATTTTTTTTTTTCATTTTTGTTTCCATAGTTAACGCATTTCACATGTCTAGATGTGAAAAAAAATAATTTTGACAATAATTGACAGATTTTGACATTTTTCAAAAATCTGTCTTTTTTCCTGACCCCGAACCTTATATGAAAACTAAGAAAATCTGAAAAGTACGAAAAAATCATACCAAATTTTTTTTCACTTTTTTTCCCATAGCTCATGCAATTCACATGTCTAGACACGAAATAAAAAATAATTTGGACAATGTCTGACAGATTTTGAACTTTGTAAAAAAAAACTTTCTCTCATCCAGACCGCGAAAACTAAAAAAATCTGAAAAGTAAGAAATAAATCAGACCAATTTTTTTTTTCATTTTTGTTGCCATAGTTAACGCATTTCACATGTCTAGATGTGAAAAAAAATAATTTTGACAATAATTGACAGATTTTGACATTTTTCAAAAATCTGTCTTTTTTCCTGACCCCGAACCTTATATGAAAACTAAGAAAATCTGAAAAGTACAAAAAATCAGACCAATTTTTTCTTTTTCACTTTTTTTACCATAGTTCATGCATTTCACATGTCTAGACATGAAATAAAAAATAATTTGGACAATGTCTGACAGATTTTCAAATTTGTCAAAAAAAACTTTCTCTCATCCTGAACGCGAAAACTAAAAAAATCTGAAAAGTAAGAAAAAAATCAGACCAATTTTTTTTTCATTTTTGTTGCCATAATTAACGCATTTCACATGTCTAGATGTGAAAAAAAATAATTTTGACAATAATTGACAGATATTGAAATTTTTCAAAAATCTGTCTTTTTTCCTGACCCCGAACCTTATATGAAAACTAAGAAAATCTGAAAAGTACGAAAAAATCATACCAAATTTTTTTTCACTTTTTTTCCCATAGCTCATGCAATTCACATGTCTAGACACGAAATAAAAGATAATTTAGACAATGTCTGACAGATTTTCAAATTTGTCAAAAAAAACTTTCTCTCATCCTGAACGCGAAAACTAAAAAAATCTGAAAAGTAAGAAAAAAATCAGACCAATTTTTTTTTTCATTTTTGTTGCCATAATTAACGCATTTCACATGTCTAGATGTGAAAAAAAATAATTTTGACAATAATTGACAGATATTGAAATTTTTCAAAAATCTGTCTTTTTTCCTGAACCCGAACCTTATATGAAAACTAAGAAAATCTGAAAAGTACAAAAAATCAGACCAATTTTTTCTTTTTCACTTTTTGACATGACATAAAAAATAATTTGGACAATGTCTGACAGATTTTCAAATTTGTCAAAAAAAACTTTCTCTCATCCTGAACGCGAAAACTAAAAAAATCTGAAAAGTAAGAAAAAAATCAGACCAATTTTTTTTTTCATTTTTGTTGCCATAGTTAACGCATTTCACATGTCTAGATGTGAAAAAAAATAATTTTGACAATAATTGACAGATTTTGACATTTTTCAAAAATCTGTCTTTTTTCCTGACCCCGAACCTTATATGAAAACTAAGAAAATCTGAAAAGTACAAAAAATCAGACCAATTTTTTCTTTTTCACTTTTTTTACCATAGTTCATGCATTTCACATGTCTAGATGTGAAAAAAAATAATTTTGACAATAATTGACAGATTTTGAAATTTTTCAAAAATCTGTCTTTTTTCCTGACCCCGAACCTTATATGAAAACTAAGAAAATCTGAAAAGTACAACAAATCAGACCAATTTTTTCTTTTTCACTTTTTTTACCATAGTTCATGCATTTCACATGTCTAGACATGAAATAAAAAATAATTTGGACAATGTCTGACAGATTTTCAAATTTGTCAAAAAAAACTTTCTCTCATCCTGAACGCGAAAACTAAAAAAATCTGAAAAGTAAGAAAAAAATCAGACCAATTTTTTTTTTCATTTTTGTTGCCTTAATTAACTTATTTCACATGTCTAGATGTGAAAAAAAATAATTTTGACAATAATTGACAGATATTGAAATTTTTCAAAAATCTGTCTTTTTTCCTGACCCCGAACCTTATATGAAAACTAAGAAAATCTGAAAAGTACAAAAAATCAGACCAATTTTTTCTTTTTCACTTTTTTTACCATAGTTCATGCATTTCACATGTCTAGATGTGAAAAAAAATAATTTTGACAATAATTGACAGATTTTGACATTTTTCAAAAATCTGTCTTTTTTCCTGACCCCGAACCTTATATGAAAACTAAGAAAATCTGAAAAGTACAAAAAATCAGACCAATTTTTTCTTTTTCACTTTTTGACATGACATAAAAAATAATTTGGACAGTGTCTGACAGATTTTCAAATTTGTCAAAAAAAACTTTCTCTCATCCTGAACGCGAAAACTAAAAAAATCTGAAAAGTAAGAAAAAAATCAGACCAATTTTTTTTTTCATTTTTGTTGCCATAGTTAACGCATTTCACATGTCTAGATGTGAAAAAAAATAATTTTGACAATAATTGACAGATTTTGAAATTTTTCAAAAATCTGTCTTTTTTCCTGACCCCGAACCTTATATGAAAACTAAGAAAATCTGAAAAGTACAAAAAATCAGACCAATTTTTTCTTTTTCACTTTTTTTACCATAGTTCATGCATTTCACATGTCTAGATGTGAAAAAAAATAATTTTGACAATAATTGACAGATTTTGAAATTTTTCAAAAATCTGTCTTTTTTACTGACCCCGAACCTTATATGAAAACTAAGAAAATCTGAAAAGTACAACAAATCAGACCAATTTTTTCTTTTTCACTTTTTTTACCATAGTTCATGCATTTCACATGTCTAGACATGAAATAAAAAATAATTTGGACAATGTCTGACAGATTTTCAAATTTGTCAAAAAAAACTTTCTCTCATCCTGAACGCGAAAACTAAAAAAATCTGAAAAGTAAGAAAAAAATCAGACCAATTTTTTTTTTCATTTTTGTTGCCATAATTAACTTATTTCACATGTCTAGATGTGGAAAAAAAATAATTTTGACAATAATTGACAGATATTGAAATTTTTCAAAAATCTGTCTTTTTTCCTGACCCCGAACCTTATATGAAAACTAAGAAAATCTGAAAAGTACAAAAAATCAGACCAATTTTTTCTTTTTCACTTTTTTTACCATAGTTCATGCATTTCACATGTCTAGATGTGAAAAAAAATAATTTGGACAATATCTGACAGATTTTGAAATTTGTAAAAAAATGGTTTTACTAAGTTGTTGCAAGGGAATCACAGTGTTATACCATACTTATTTCAAATTTCATGGAATAATATGCCATGCCAACAACCTTGGTAAGTATAACATTGCAATAACATTGCAATTTCATTTCCAAAAACATCCCAAGAACCTTGAAATAATTACAAAATAAAGTTACAATAACATGGCAAAATCATTCCAAGAACCTAAATCAGTTATAATTTACATTAGTGTAGGGGGCATTTCAAGAAATAAAATTATTAAATCTCCATTGTTATCTGTTCAAACTACTCACGACACCACACATGTTTGAAATAACATTATATATGTTTCATTTTGTCCAGTTATAAATGCTCACTACCAATATTCAATTTCATATGTTTGAAATGAAATTATACATTCTTCATTGTTATCTGCGCAATTTCATTGCATTAACAAGGCAAAACCATCCCATCAACCTTGTAATAAGTATAAAATGACTTTGCAATGTCACAAATGATATTGCAATGATATTGCAAGGTTATTTGCAGCATTATTCCATACTTATTTCAAGGATGCTATTATATTGTAATTATATTGCAAGTTCAGTCACAAATTCCATTTAGATTTCAAGGTTGTTGGAACGTTTTCTTTTTTGCAATTATATTCCAACCGCATTTCAATGTCCGTCTGGTGTTTTAGCCATAATGTTAAAATGTAATTTGCAAAGTTATTCCATACGTTATTGCAAGGATGTTGGTTTTGCTAAGTTATTGCAAGGTAATCACAATGTTATGCCACCTTATATAAAAGTATAGTAAGTATATAAAAACATTGCAATTTCATAACAATAACATGGCAAAAACATCCCAAGAACCTTGAAATAATTACATAATAAAGCAGTGGTAGTATGTGGCAGAGACCAGTTTTTCACCAAGGTATCAACTGGATAACAGAGAGTACTATCAGCCAATAGAACAAAATTAACCCTTTCGTGCCCGTGCCGAACATTCCATTTTTGGTGCTGGATGACCTCCTCACACAAGAAACCTTATTTCTTGAGTATAATGCATACCATCAATGGGATATGCAGTTGGCAGTGCTTCGACTTGGCCAGCTTCACTCGCGGTCCGCGGTGAAGTTAATTTGTATTTTCCCAGTGTGACGCTGCAACAACCCAAACATCCGGTAGATTGCTCAAGTGAGCAGGGTGTCTCGTAAAAAGAAATGGAGCCTGGAAAACCCTACGCAGACTTCACTACAAACTTTAGCAGACTGGTTTAGAAATAATTTAATAGCCAGAAATATGCCTGCCCTGCCCTAATAAAGAAATATTTGGTTAACTGCGAGTGAATCCCGTTTGCTGCCGTAGAAGAAACGCAGGACAAATTAAACATTCTGGTTTTCTCCGAGTGCAACGATGATAGACAGACATCATTTGGACAAAATATAGAGCATATTAACCTCCGTTGCTCAGCCAAATGCCTTCCTGTTACATCGTGTTATCACGGAGTTACAGGCGATTAACGATTTTTGATGGTAACAAGTTTACTTCATTAGCGGTTTATTTTTTTGATTATTAAAGAGTGTTTTTCATTTAAAGGTTTGACTTTGTGCTTATTCAGTATTTAGAGCATTTAGTGCTCTTCCCAATCCCAGACGTTCACATTGCATGTTTGTTTGTAATGGATGCAACCGCGAGATATGCTTGTCATAGGCGCCGATACCGTGGATGCTCCGTCTCTCGGGCACCCACTGAAAACATCGAGCACCCACGTGTGACAGCTTTACAGTCCCGGCTAAATTTACATTCATTTAAAATCAAACATCGCAGTTTATGTTAAATTCAGCATCTCTCATAATGTGATTGGATATGTTGCTGTCCTACTTCATAACCACCAATGAGAGCGTCTCTCGTATGAAAATTCCTGACACTTCCCACCTGAAGAATTAACGCAAGGCTTTGTCGGGTCTTCAGCCCCGAATGTTTAAAATGTATATAGCCCTGAATATCATTTTAAAAGTAGTTTGACAAAGCTTATTGTTTTGTGACACAGCTAAACACTGGTACCTCATAGAACGTCTATAACATAGCCTAGGTGGTCGCAACTCACAAAAGTAAGCAAAAGAAAGAACTCATGCAAATCTAGCCTACAACACGCAGACACCTTTATGCGCAGGGGAGAGAGCGCGCGCGCGCACTGTGCTTTATGATTGTTGCCTTCTGATGGTATCTTGCTAATTCACTGAACTGCATTAAAGTGATACAAATGGTATTGCCTTTATCTTATAACTGCGACTACCAGGCCTATGGTTTTTAAAAGTCAGATGTTCCCTGAAAAAAGACATTCGAAAATTAAGAATGTTTATTGACTTGAAAAATACACTAATTTTTGCAAACTCCCTTCATTCAAACCTTGAAGACATCGCGGTCTGGTGCGCTATGTAGATCGTTTCTCGTACCATTTAATTTCTCAGAATTTAGGTCTACTAGGCCTACAATAACGTCATCACCAAATACATCTTTTATTTTTAGTTGATCAACCACAAAGAGTGGCATAGGCCTACTGTGCACAGTGCACTGACGACTGTAGCAGATCAACGTAACCAGTTGTTGTAGATGAGAGGCAACCCCTTGTTTCAGATATCCTGGACAACATGTTTCCTGGGAGTTGCCTACATTATTAATTAATGGTAGCCTACAATAGTTAATTTATTCACGTAACATATTAGTTGGCTCAAAGAGTAGGGAATCAGGAATCAGGGAATCTCTGGAGAGAGTCACGCATGTGTTGCTTTTGCGGGATCGAATCCAGTTTAATGCTAGTTTTCAAAACATATATTTTTTACATGTCTTTTGTCTGAGTGGCTGTAATGTAGCCGAGCGCTCATGGCGTATGAAAAGCGACTTCAAACCGCCTAAAACAACTTGTTTGTGAATGTCTGACAACTGCTGCAGCGCATGCACGCGCAAGGAAACCAGTAGGTGGAGAAACCAGAAGGCACACAACACCGGAACGATTTTAGGGCTATTTCGCATAGACTACTCAATGGTGCTATTTCACACGCATTATAGCGACCCCCCACTCACCGGGGATAGTGGAAGGTGTTAATAGACGATTGGCATAGCCTACAGTGGACTAGGGCTGTCAAAATTGCTCAAAAATGACGTTCGAATATCCCCTCTAAAATGTATTCGAATATATTGGAATATCTAGGCTATATTATTTGCGCATTATGTCAGTGATGCGCATCATGTCATCTGTTTTTAACTTTTTGTATGGTTATGGCTTGACAGGGGGGATCCCAAAGCAGCTTTCAGCCATAAGGCATTTCCTAATTCATCTGACACTGATTCACGTTGGATGGGGGGCAGGGGGGGGGCATCAGACATTTGTTCCCAAGGAACTATGAATTGTTAACCCGGCCCTGCCCCCAACGAATGCAACTTTCCACCTCTGAGATAGCTGAAAAGAAGTCTAGAGGACTCCTAACTCACGAGACCTACTTACTGTAGGCTGCGCAATCCACAAGCCTGCAGTCGAGGCAGGCCTTCTGTTGAAGAATTTTATAAAAATCCTGCGCTAACAGTAATCCTCCTACCCCCGCTACCACAGCTGTGGATAGTGTGGCATGCTCACGCTTTATGTCTCCTTCTTGCAAACTAGGCCATTTACTAGGCCATTTACGTCTTCAAAAAATAAAAACTTGCCAGATATGCCTTCATAAATTTAGGCTTCATTCAGCATTTTGTTCTTCCACTGGAAATGACTCTTCTACATTTGCTGCCTGCTGCATCCTTTCTGTTTGTATTGTTTAGAAAATGTTTGACGTATTTGTACAGAAAAATTAAAATAACCTGTCAAGCAGTCAATTGACTACATTGCAGTCAATAAGTAGTGCAAATTATGAAACCAAAACATGGGTCATAGTTGTCTAAGCCTCTGCTGTGAGGCCAAACCCATGAACAAAGACGCATTGATATCTGCAATAGTTTTTTTTTTGGCGAAACAAGCTCACAGCCGAACAAGTCATACAGAAGGGAGAGGCAACTGGCACATTATCTCCCCACGGACCAATGGATGTACAAGTTTTCTCCTGTGCCTACGATATTTAATCCAGTGTTTTGTCAAGTTGCAAAATGCTATTCGTTTTAACGAATTTTTATGATAGTATGATCGAAGTACTTTTTGTATAGGGTACTATCTTAATTGCTTTATACTCAATACTTGACCAATGGCTATTGCATCTGTCTATTGAAAATGAGAATGTGGCATGTAATATACTGTGTAGGCTTCATAAATTAAAATAAACAGATTGCTAATGGCCTACAAGCTGATCTGGGGGGCGTTTCCCGTACAACTACGGAGGTTTGCTTTTTACTAACAGGATGCATCGTTCAACTAACCAACATGTAAGTTACGACTGTTTCCCAAAACTTCAGTAGACTAAGACTAAGACTGTAACAGACTAAGGTGGTTAATGACATTTAGTAGCACGTGAACGGGCACCTGCACATACTTCTGTGGCACATTGCGTTAAGGCCGGCAGATGACAGCCGCCGTTTCACAGCAGTTACCAGTCCCCTGTCCAGGTAGTTTGAATCTGGATTAAGACGTTGACAACAATATTGACATCGTTGTTTACCTAAGTTTATCTTTTGTGCAGATCATATTATCAAAATAAGAATCAGCCTTCTTGGCTTGGTTTGCGTAAAACTAACAAGGACCCCCCCCCTCCATGAAAATCAAAGGCTACATATTCTCATCTGACTCGTCAAAAAGTGCGATAAAATAACCTTATTATTTATCTGCCTTTTACTTACGTGCACATGGCTGCAAATTGACTTTTAATTTATGTATTTTCTGCCTTGGGCATTTTAAAATATGGATGTATGGTGGTTAGAAGTGTAAATATCAATTAGAAACCTAAATATATTTATCATTATTAATTTGCAAACAAATAACTGGCGTCAGTGACGTCTTTGACATGAAGATCCCTGGAACTATGCTTCTAGCATTCTACCACAGGTCGAGAGGCGTAGTTGTAACTACACAACTTTACAATACTGGTTGCGAACGTTCATTGCTACTATGGTTTTGGGAAACACTAACGTAGTGGAACGATACATTGGACTATGTAAGTTCCAAATATGAATGTAATTCTGCGGCATAAAGCAGATGCATTTGTTTATTGTACAGAAAAATAAAAATGACATGTCAAGCAGTCAATTGACTGCATTGCAGTCAAAGAAGTAGGGCAAATTAATTTACGAAACCAAAACGTGGGTCATAGTTGTCTAAGCCTCTATTGCGTAGCCTGTTAAATACGTCGCCAGATAGTATTAAATCGGCAACAACATTGTTTTCTACAGAAGCATACCCAAGGCTACAGATTAATTCTGAACAGTTATTTCTCTACTGGCTCAGTTATCACACCACTGTTTTGATTTGCGTAGTTTACATTAACCCCAACACTGACAATAATGTAGACAGCAAATTTCGATTTCGATTTTCGTTACCACCGTGTAGTCAAACCTTAAACCATACCCAAGTAGCCTAAATCAAGGTAATGTTTAATTATGCATGATTTATTTTGTTATTGAATTCGTAGGCTGGGATTACTCTCGGCAACAATTATGTTTTATGGTAGATCTTGCTTTTTCAGAAGGGACCGCAGGCAGAGCAACGCACAGTGGCTGAAAGTGGTAGTAAAGCTTCACGCAGCTTCACGCCGCGTAATGCGCGAATGAAGTGGTCATTTGAAAGCGATGCCCACTGTACATACCATTGTAATGAAAAGAATCAGTTCTATGAAATGATGTAAAATACATATGGTAATGTTGATACAGTAATGAACAGTATTTCAAAATCCTCTCCAAAAATGTATATCCGGAATTTGTCAAAATTTAATTTCAATAAATATAAAAATGAATTTTCATCATATTTCTCTTTAAGATAGAGAAAAATATATCTATATGAAATGTTCAGAGAGCTGTGGGCTATTTAACAAAAAAGACTGTATCGGAATAACATTAACCTTTCAAAAGTTACGATAATTTTAGTGATCAGTGTAAAAAAAATGCAGGAAACGGGATTTAGAATGTTGAAGTCACTTTTTCACCAACAAAATAAAAGTATGCATAAAAACTAATAATCAAGTCAGAAACAATGGTTTAGATTTATTTGGTCTATAAAAATAAACCATTTATTTGTATATAAGCTACAGTCCATAAGAATGACATAAAAAAACATACTGTACCTTACCATTAATACATGAAGTCAGAGAGACATAAAATACATTTGATTACAAAAAAATAGAACTTCCTTATATAAATCAGTATAATATGAAAATGATATACATATTTAAAATGTATTATTATTTAGGAAAAGATAGGAATCAACATCACTCAAAACTCAATGTGTTCTAAACATTTGAAAGTGGATTACATACTTAGAACAAACCTGTGGAGGATATGTGGATATACACATACATTTTCAGAATATACAATATACAATTTCACACAGTGTGTGGAAGTCTGCACCAACGCACGGCACATAAATCTATACATTCTTCCTCCATCCCCTCATTGTTGTCTTCAGCATTATGAGCGCAAGTTCATGAGCAGTCAGCTACCTCTTCAGGCTGGCGAGAAGGCCAGTGTAGGTCTTGTCATCCTCCATCTGAAACAACAGTGAAATCATACAAATACCTTTATTAATGTAAAAAATAAAATCACAAACTACAGATTTGTGCATGTATGCACACAAAAGAAGAGGTAGCCTAAACTATTGAAGCATCCTCAGAATATACTCGAAATATTTCTAAGTATGAAAAGTCATTTTATTACACATGATTTAGCTACCCTAAATCTGATTGCCTGGCTGGCATCAAGATAAAGACAGATTACATTTCACCTAGTAACAAACTGCTTGAAATGCAATAATTACATTTCTGACAGAATATTTGATATCACGTCATGTTTTCTATAACTACATATTGAGAGGAGTTGTGCTTCATCTATTTCAAGTCATGCCATCTTAGAAAATGTTGACACAAGCACGTCTGATGTTTTGTCATTTAGAAGTTTGCAGGCTAAAATAGTTCACACTACAGATTGCACTACTACCCGAGGAAAGGCTATAAGTTAATTACATTTCTGACAGAATATGTGATTTCACCTCTTATTTTCTAGAACTACATATTGAGAGGAGTAAAAATATTGCTAAACTTATTTCACGTAACGCAACATGAAACGCGGCGCCCATTGATTTATTCAGCTTTGGTTTCCTATACTGTCTTGCCAATATAATGCTTACTTAACAAGCAAATTGGTACTAGAAAACAAACTTAGGTTAGAAAAGCTTAGAAAAACCTGTAAGCTTTTAGAAATCTAAAATGCTTTTAAATGAAACTGTCAAATGAAAATACCTGACATAAAAAGCAAACGAGAATATTGCAAGCAGTTCAGAATTATACAGCTAGCTAGCAGAACAGTACAGTACATTTTCATGCAATGAAAATGCAAGAAGCCTAGGTAGAATAGTACAGTACATTTTCATGCAATGGACTATTATGTTCTTCTCTGTTCTTCTCTTTATTATTCTTTTTCCGATCAAAGTCTAATGCGATGGAAACCGCTTGTCTTGAAACGGACTTTTTGAGATATTTATGATAAAAAAGAGCAATAAATTCCGCCATGGCGGCAACCTTTTGCATTATGACATGACCTGCAGCTGAAAGCGATCAACCGCTGCAATCTGGAGCTGTGAATCTTTTTAACTTTATGGTCTGACCAGCCTACCATGATTCCCATTTTATTTGCACGTAAAACTCTCCTTAAGAAGCACATTTCTAATTACAGACAGGTTTTTGGTATTGACTCATTAATCTCGTCAAACATTATGTTATGTGAAATGTTAGGTCACACATAGCCAAACTAACGTTATAACGTTAGGGAAATGGTTAACGTTAGCACTTTGCTACCCTATCCGTTAAAATTCATTATGTGAGGAAACCCACTTAATAAACGTAAACTTTAAAGTGACTGGTTTAGCTGTAGATTTCGATAACGTTAGCTAACCACAACCAAACCTAACGTAGCTCCCAGCTAAGAATGTGCTCAGCATCGTTTTAACTAATTTTAACGTTAACCAGATAAAGTACGAATACTATGGCTCTGGGTCGATTAACTACACCTGTGGGAAAGGGTGTATCTAAACCTGATGATAGTCATGAATATGCTACTGTTAAGAAAAGGACCGTATGCCCAAAGTCTGCCACACTACTAACGTGTTGTCAATATAGACAAGTATGTTTACTTGGACTACTACTACTAATTTCTTTATTATTCTGGCCTATAAATTAAAGCACAGCCTGGCACATGAATCAAGCTTTCCAGTTGTAGTACATCCTAAAAGTACATCGTAATATCTAGAAAAAAAGTTCCTGATGTTAAAGCTAATAGCCTAGTTGGTTATCAACATACTAAGAATGGTCCACGGAATTATCCGGAGTAAAATGCACTTTAGATCAATTGACGGATGATTGGGAGTACATACGTTGAGTTGACATCAAAATTCTTACAGGTGATCTAGTATTGTGTTCTCACCAATCTAATATTGACCATCAAATGTCCAATTGCCCTCGTTTAGGCATTCAAAAAGGCATTCGAACAGTTTGATAATGTTGGAGGTTATTGTGCAGTATATAATATAAGGAAATATAGGATAATAAATTTGATCATACAGTTTTGAATGTTAAAAGTGAATAAACGTTTTTGAGAGGTGGATAAACTCTAATAAGAGGTGGGTAGGCCTAAACTCTATTTCTAAAATGTCAGAGGTGGATAAACTGCGTTTACTCGCGTTTAGCCTCCCCTACATCCTAATTTGCACTCATAGGCCTACTCCCAACTTCGTAACAGAAAGGTAATATTTGACTGTAAGCTATACATATTTTATATCATATATAGCCTACACAACCAAGGGACGGAAGTTATCCTCTGAAAGCAGGGCATCTTCATTTTTAGTGTTGCGTCGGAGTTAATGTAGGATATAAAGGTAAGCAAACAATAAAGGACAATGTTTAAGCCATTGGACATTATTGAAAGAAAATGATCGCAAAGATATGCAGAATGAATGAAAAATGACCGGCGAACTAGGCTACTTTTTCAGCAAAAATATAGCCAACACTAAAAGAAACGTTAAACCTATATGACATATCACGCTTATAATTTAGTCCTCTGTTTTGTAGGCTAAATCAGCATATTACCCCAGGGTCATATTGGAAACGTAGGTGTTTCCTTCCTATGCTAGGTCTACCCTTTTTTTTCTACAAAGTAGGCCTAGCTTACTTACAAACATACGAAATGTTGATTTACTGCAAGCAGAAGGAATGAAAGGAAGCAGAGGACAATGAACATGGATGCATACGATATCTTTCCAGAAAGCTTTGCTGGAAAAAACATAATTAGGTAAGCTATTCGATCTGATGCATATAGGCTAGTTTTAACATCAGATGGCATAGGCTAGGCCTATACAATGTTTTCAATATATAATTTTACATAAGCTACATCTTTTAGGCCATTGATTTCATTAAAACATATGCTAATGATAAACACAAGGGTGTAAACACAAGGTGGAGACCTAAAACAATCCGGCTGAGCACAAATTGACGTTCATTTGTGATTTATAATGGGCACATCTGGAAGGGTGGCGTACGCACGTTTTCTCTGAATCACACGTGCGATCATTTCAGTGGCCTAATTACAGAAAAATATCCTTGTCCTTATCCTATCTTAAATTAAGTTTCATAGATAGGTAAAAAAAATCCTATATTCCTATTATAGAAGCACTTCCTAAACTCATGGCTGTGTCCTATCTTATCTCAGAATTTATACGAGACTGCCTGTATCTATGATTAAAATGTCAGATTACAAAGATGGTATTCTAAAGAATCTTTGACAGTTGGTTGCTCAAGATGGAATTTTGTGAAAAAAAAAACGTTATGATGTCCCTAACAGTCATGTCAAGTCATTTTGTCATAGGCTAAGCAACAATACTGTTGCAGTCAGTTTGGCAGTTATTTTGCATTTAGGACAAGGTATGTGCCATCCTAAGTTATGATTCCTAAGTTAGGAAATACTTGAGTTAGGATGGTTCTGTAATGACCAAATTCCTATCTTAAGATAGGATTTTTTCCTAAATGCAGTTAGGAAACATACTTCTGAATACATACTTCAATACTTCTAATGAGGACCCAGATCAGACCAGTGTGGTGATAACAGTGTATTTATGTGTGTGCCTGTCTGTTTGTACACCTGCCAACTTTTTATGATTGGTTGCGGATACAAAGAAAGTGTCCATATTTAGTTTGCACTACGTCATGCAAGAAATAATGCAGAAAACTTTCCAACACATGATATGTTTCCTATCACCAACACGGTACAGCATGAAACGTTAGAACTTAACTTTTAGTGAATTTAGGAGAAATATTCAGGCGCGAGTAGACAAAAGGTAATGAAATAAACACCTAAATGTGTAAATCAGATTTGTTGTTGTAGTAGTGTGAAAGAATACATGCCAAGGTTAATTAGCCAAAAATGTCGAAATTGACCAGTGCATAAAAAAACGATGTTTTTACTTGTCGTGTCTCGCATTAACTGGAACGTTAACGTAATTACAGACGTGACAGATATTGACGCTCTGGTTCAAGTTTACATCAGGTCACGTTCCACAGGTGTATAAAATACAGCACCTAGAATTATGAATGCAGACTGCATTGATTTATTACATTGTATGTAATAGCTTCTACCATTCACATTTGAGTTAAAGCTAACAAATATGCTCCTGTTTTTATTTAACCCATTTGTTAACGTTGTACACCGCTTGTTTGTGTATCAAATAGGCCATCCTACGTTTTCATTCGACGCTGTTGCTTCTTATGTAGCCGAAGTAAACACTATCACGGTATGCTATCATATAGTTTGTCTATTGATGGGTTTTATTAGATCCCTTTCCACACGTGCCTAGATTATGAATGTATGGTGCTTAATACAATACAGTGAGCATATTTTGTCATTCATTTTAGAAACGCCAGGTTTAGAACCAGTAGGTTATGAAAGTTAATAACAATGAAGTTACTCAAACGTGTTTCATTTTCTTCTCGTCAGACATTTCCCATTCTAGAGCAGATGGTTCTGTACAACCTCTCCTAAACTGGTATTCCGCAAGATGCAGCACGGAAATAGGAAGAGGCCACTCAATGACTTCTGATACAAAGACTTCAAATGGTAGGAATATTCCATCTTTAGTGTTTTGCTACCCCTTCCGTAATTTTTACGCTTTCAAATGACCCATTGTCAGTCTTCAAATCAGAATCAGGCTGTTCTAACACAAGCAAGACGGTGGCATTCCAAATCAAACCATTGTACAAATAGTCGTTGAAAATATTGTGTAAATATGATGTAGTTTTTCCTCATGCTATATGTGTGTGTGTTTGTTTTAATGTATGCAAATTGGCAGTGAAAGTGGGTTCTCTTATCAACAAAAGGGGAAAGAGTTAAAGTAAAACTTGTTTAATTGAACGAAAAATGTGTGTATGATGATGTATGATTTCTGTTTAAAAGAATATATGTGTATAAATAAATAGTGTATTTCCACTGAAGTGTCTAATATATTTTAGTTTTATATTGTGTTTTCAATGCAAATTATAGGACAGCACTCAAAAAATCCACCATAGAAATGCATGGGGCTAGTTTGTAACACCAATATGGCCGTTGTCTACACATATCCCACCCCTTCCTCGGCAAAACTTCTACATGTGAATACATTGAGCCAAATATGTTGTGTGATGTGAAGACATCGTGCCAATCATGTGTTGTGAACTTGCCGCTGCAGCAAGATTGGTGTCGTGAAGGGTGTCGTGAAGGGAGCACGCACATTTCTGCCAAATAGGATGCCCGATGAGTGCCAAAAAAGCGTTGCAATATGGCCGTTAAGTGGAGGGACTTACCTAAAATGACTTTGGGTATACTGCGTATAGTCCTGCATATCACGTAGACTACTGAACAAGGGATTTTCTGTGTATGGATGTTGACGGGTTCTTGGCCCCTCAGTGTATAATGTGGCCCCTTTGTGACCCCTGTCTCAGAAAAATCCTAGAACCGCCACTGCTGTCAATTATACCATTTTATGCAAAAAATACAAACACATTAATTTGGAATTATCCATATAATAATGACAAGGAATAAAAGGGGTTTACCTCTGAATTAATTCCAGAGTGCAGGCTGCCTCAACTTGATAATGAAGGTTGAATATGTTTGATATTGCAAAGATATTGAAGATTGCAAACACAGCTGCAAGTCCCGTGGCAAATGTTGGTGTGATGCCCTCAGAGATTAACACGGCCCTCATGGCCTTCAACATGGGAATGCATTTTACCTTGTGAAAACGTTTGTAAACTCGAGATAAATGGCCAATATGATATATATAAATGAATCTAAATGAAATGTATGTATCAGGCGAGGACTTGCAGGAAGACTGAGAGTTGTCTCAACGTCAGCTACAGTAGCAGGGAACAAGTACATCATGCCTACCATAATAAGCTTTTAAAGAAGAAAAGATATAAACACATTACAGGTCGTTGAGAGTAACCTATGCCAATGGGGTAGGTTTCTGAAGTAGCTACAGTCAAAATGCTAAATAGATTTGGCATTCCAAATTTAATGGGTAACCATTTGTACAGGTCTTTCTACTGCATATGTCTAAAACGTAGCATGAACCCTTTTGTACCCCTGAAGTAATCTGTGATTGCTCTTCCACATTCCTCCATACTGAGTTCCAAGCTACGAGGCACATTGATGTCTGTGAGCAGCTCAAAATGGGCATATACATATATAAAAGCGTGAAAAGAAAAGGCTATTTTCTTTTGAATTACATCAACAATTACTTCTGATTACATCATTGTAGTCATCTGAGAAAAACTGTGTGCCCCTCTCCACGGAAACACATGGAGGGAGGAAGGTACCAGCACTCAGAAAGGCCTGATGTCTCTCTGCAAGAGTAGAACATGGATTCTTAAAATTGCCAAATTTTTTCAAACACTGCTTAAAATATGTGTGTTTGCTCTGAAATCTTAAAGTCCATAGGCGAATAAGTGGCCCATATTGGAGAATGCGCTCAGGATAATGACTTTAGTGGGTTGTCAGGAAAGGTTTAGATTCGGCAATTCATCAATCAGAACTCTTAGGTATGCTATCTGGCCAACAGCCATACTTTGGTTGTCACCTGGATTTTATACTTTGTCTCAAAACAGGCAACATTCTCAGAAAAAATCCAATTCTGCACAGCATGTCCCCTGGATTAACCTCACACGGTTTGTCATTAGCATCCCTACCAAGATACTTGAACTGATTTATTCGTCGAATAACTCAAGATAGCTAAACATTTTAGCCTTCAAAAAGATCGTGGCCAAGACATGGAGTCAACCCTGACTGGAGTATTTGAGTGTATTAAACACAGAGTCAAATTTTAACACCTCCACTAGATGTAAGACTGCCCTTCACTGCTCATTGTATGACTGCATTGTATGACTGCACTGTGCGTTTTGTGACCTGGATAAGAGGATCTGCATGGAACGCTTCTCTGCTGATATCACAATATCTGCAGAAGTGTGAACTCCTGCTGAAGTTCTCCACAAAGCCTTCTATGCTATGTGAACCCAGGTTGTCACCTGAGTTCTCTTGTAGACCTTTCCATTAGAAAGATTGAGCTCAAGATCTTTGTCATTGACGAGGGTTCCCATATCCAAGTCTTGACCAAAATACTTAAAATCGTGATCAGAGAAGAACAAGTTGCATTTGATCAGTGCTGGATCTGTTATGTGGCATTAATTCTGCAAGCGTTAGATACACCACAAATATCTTGTTTTTTCTTTCCAGATCCTAGTGGGTCAAATGCATCCTGATACAGGATCAAGCTCAGTGATGCTCAGTCTGGAAGAGCACATTCTCAGCCATGTTTTTGCCATCCCACACATGCTTATATTGTTCATGCACTGATTGGTAATGGAATAGAGAATTAATTGTCTGTTTAATAGGAACATACTGTGCAAAACACTCTTTACCTGACTCATTCTGACCTAGACAGATTTGAACTGGCTTCAACATAGTTGAAGCTTTTCTTGAAAACTGTTTTTCTAACTTAACTCTAACTTTTTTTTAACTTAAAATGGTTGGCAGATCCCTCAGACTTATTTGCTGGTTTACTGTGTCTATTTCTCGATGCTTTGTACAATATCAAGCAAGAAAGGGCCAAGCAAATGAGATTAATATTTTGGCACGACAGTCTATGGGATTTGCCATTCTGAGTAGAATACCATTTCGGCCATACAGTGATGGTGGTGAGCGACAAAGACACAGGGGATACCAAGCATTATGGTGGTGCTCAACATGCTTCCTCGTCAACTCAACAGCTTAGCTACGCCGCCACTCCTACGTCGTCGTGACCATTTTATTGTTCTGCGTCGGGTTGCTTTGCAGTGCCTGTCTCTGCGTCGCTCACCACCGAAAAACAATAGAGACTGACCAAAACGGTACTCAGAATGGTACTCAGAATTGCAAACCCATTGACTGTCGTATCAAAATATTAATCTTATTGTACAAAGTATCGAGAACTAGACACAGTAAAATCTATTGACCTAGTTATTGTAACCAGCAAATAAGACTGAGGTTAAGTTTAAGTTATGGTAGCAAACTATGGCTAAAACATCAGAAGGACCCTGTAAGAAGTATGTAATAATATTGCAAATAACATTGCAATATCATTGCAATAATATGGTAAAAACATTCCAAGAACCTTGAAATCAGTATGGTTACCCATAGCGGCCGTTGACGGCCGTTCTATATTCTCTTGTAAAGGCCACGGCCGGCAGCAATTCTTAAAGAGACATCTGCTACAGTACAACTTTCATACATGAAATTATACAGCGTTACATACATAAACACCAGACTTTTATTTTATCACACTACATTAAAGGAGTACCGTCACACTGGTGTGACAGGAATGTTGAGAAATGAACGTTCTAAAGAATATCTGGGTTCATTGAATTCAACATAGAATTTTAGAACCTTCAATTGTTGCGGAACTTCAAAACCCTTTAAGGGTTAAATGGCTAGGTCGCTATTGACATTTCTCCGGTATTTTTAGTTTAGCCTGTTGACTGACTTATGGCAGTGGTGGTTCTAGGATTTTTCTGAGACAGGGGCCACAAAGGGACAAGAACCGGTCAACATCTATATACATAAAAATCCCTTGTTCAGTAAGGCAGAGGCACGTAGTCTACACTATATGCAGGACTATACGAAGTATACAGTATCCACTCAACTGCCATATTGCTACGCTTTTTGGGCACTCATACTATTCGGCAGAATTGTGCGTGTCCAAGGCTTCACGACACCAATCTTGCTCCAGCGGCAAGTTCACAACACATGGTTGGCTCAATGTATTCACATGTCGAATTTTTGCCGAGGAAGGGGTGAGATATGTGTAGATAACGGCCATATTGGCGTTACAAACTAGCCCCATGCATTTCTATGCTGTGTTTCCTCATTAGAAAGTCTCTGGTATACCCACTTAAAAACCATCACCATCTCAGTATACCCACTTAAAACAGACAAGGATAGGTATTAATATTTGGGGTTGATCACAGTATACCCACTACAGCGAACTAGACTACATCACAGCAGTAATGTGTTTACATTTCACAACATTTCACTTGTTCAAATACTTGAATGCTAAATGCTAAAAAAAACAAACAATTTTCCCATTTATTTATAATGTGCATTGAAAACACAATATAAAACTAAAATATTCTAGACACTTCATTGGAAATACATTTTTAAACACAAATCATACATCATCATACACACATTTTTCGTTCAATTAAACAAGTTTTACTTTAACTCTTTCCCCTTTTGTTGATAAGAGAAACTACTTTCACTGCCAGTTTGCGTACATTAAAATAAACACACACGCACAGTCCACACACACGAGCACGACACAGGAGCAACAACTACATCATATTTACACAATTTTTTCAACAACTATTTTTACAATAGTTTGATATGGAATGGTCTTTGAAGCCACCGTCTTGCTTCCAGTTAGAAAAGCCTGATTCTGATTTGAAGACTGACAATGGGTCATTTGAAAGAGAAAAAAATACGGAAGGGGACACTAAAACACTAAAGATGGAATATTCCTACCATTTGAAGTCTTTGTATCATGTCATTGAGTGGCCTCTTCCTATTTCCGTGCTGCATCTTGCAGAATACCAGTTTAGGAGAAGTTGTACAGCACCATCTGCTCTAGAAAGGGAAATGTCTGGAGAGAAGAAAATTAAACAAGTTTGAGAAACTTAATTGTTATTAACTTTCATAACCCACTGTCAGCTTGGCGTTTCTAAATTGAATGACAAAATATGCTCACTGTAGTGGCAATAGGAAATAGCATCATACCATTAGGAGCAGCTATGCTTGGTGACTGGTGGTTCTGAAGACTGTGGGTTGAAGTGACCAGCTCCTGCGCCATCCCAGTCTGTAGGTGAAACACCAATGCGTGTCACAAAATCCATGCTTGTATTCAGCATGTCGTCTGGCAACTGTTAAACCAGTTATTGTTTTTTTTTTTAAATCATATAAAGCTTGAGCGAATAGAGTAGAAAATGTAACCAATTTATCTCAATGAAACTCTCCTTGTCCTAACACTTTGAGACAGAATTTATGCGAAGCCCATGAATTAAATAAACTCAGAATAGTGAATAACTTTGCAATGATAGCTCACATTAATTACAATGCGTTAGCTATTTGGCATGTATTCTCATGTTCATGTTAGCAGCTGCCAAACTTTTTCCTCATGCAAAAAAAATCGAACGTTATTTACATTAGGTAAGGTGCACAAGCGCATGTAATATTATTCATTTCGGACCCCAAACAAACAGGATGTCCATTTCTCTGCATTTCATATAACACCATTTTAAACACTTCATACATTACCTTACATAAAATCTATCAGCATGATAACAATGAATAATAATAAAACTTCAACTCAAGTAACCTAAAGTTAAGTTAATGTTAACAGTTCACTGCCTAAGTCAGTTAACAGTTCACTGCAAGCTTCGTCATTTAATTGAAAAACTTAACATATTGGGATAGCGAAAAATAACGTCCCTTTTACATAATGATGATAACCAACAGAGAGATTTGTGACTCACCAAGAAATTTCTGTGGAGGATGAAAGGCTGCAATCGCTTCTTCATGTTAGATTTTAGCTGATACTTAGCCAAATGTATCGGTTCTTCACGTTAGCTGATACTTCCGTTAGCCAAATATATCCTTTCTTCACATTAGCCCTTACAAGCCCGACAGTTCTAATTTCGTTAAAATTTTCACGATGACCAATCATCTTAATATCTAAGCTGTCCAATGACTGATTTTATTTCTGAAATCTTCCCCGTAATGCTGACAACATAAGCATCAATTTGATATGATTGGTTAATGGGTTTATGGCGCGAAATGTTTTGGATACTTGAAGATGAGTTATGAAAAAAACTTTTCACTTCAGTCGTACATTTTAACATGGACCGCCAGATGCCACCTGCACTTCGTTGGAGTTTACCTCGACTGGAAACCACACAGCTGAATAAACTGAGGTAATATATATTTTACATCTTTTATAGTTATGGTTAATCTTAATTTGTAGTCATAAAATCATGTTATTTGACAGTAATATGCTTTCTCATCAGCGTCAACATTATGGCATAGCGGGGGCTAAGTGCATCGTCATGTAACATTAGCCAGCTGCATTACTCTGAACTGCTTGCAGTATTCTCGTTTGCTTTTTATATCAGTTATTTTCATTTGACAATTTCATTTAAAAACCTGTTAGTATATAACCTGTAAGTAAGTTTGTTTTCTAGTACCAATTTGCTTGCTAGGCAAGCATTATATTGGCAAGTCAGTATAGCATACAAAAGCTGAATAAATCAATGGGCGCCGCGTTTCTAAGTTGCGTTCTCTTACATGAAATAAGTTGAGCGATATTTTTACTCCTTTCAATAATGTAGTTGTAGAAAACAAGATGTGAAATCACGGATTCTGTCAGAAATGTAGTGCTAATTAACGTATTGCCTCTCATCGGGGTTGTTACCTCGCTAGGCAGTTTGTAGTGAACTGTTTTACCTTGATTCTAAATGACAAACATCAGACGTGCTTGTCTCAACATTTTCTAAGATGGCATGACTTGATATTCTACTCTTCTCAATATGTAGTTTTATAGCAAACATGATGTGAAATCACATATTATTTCAGAAATGTCATTATTGCATTTAAGCAGTTAGTTACTAGGTGAAATGTAATCTGTCTTTATCTTAATGCCAGCCAGGCAATCAGATTTAGGGTAGCTAAACCCATGTGTAATAAAATGACTTTTCATACTTCTAAAGATTCTAAATATTTTTGAGTTACTCAAAATGCTTCAATAGGCTACCTCTTCCTGTGTATTTATATGCACACACGCACACATCTGTAGTTTTGTGATTTTATTTTTTTAATTAATAAATGTATTACATTTGTATGATTTTACTGTTGTTTAGGATGGAGGATGACAAGACCTACACAGACCTCCTTGCAGGCCTGAAGAGGTAGCTGACTGCTGATGAGCTTGCGCTCACAATGTTGAAGACCATGTGAGGATGGAGGAAGAAGGTATAGATTTAGGTGACGTGCGTAGGGTGATGTAGACTGCCACTAAAACACTGTGAAATAGACTTATTATGTTGATTCATATGTGGTTTTACAAACCGGAACGGGTGGGAGGTTGTGCTTAGTAGGCCGTTGTATGCAAACACACAGTGCAGGGGCATGGGACGAAGAGACCCCAGAAGAGTTTCACAGTTTTCTGGGATTGATCATTGACATGGGACTTCACTTCCCTCCCTAATAATATCCATTGCTACTGGGGAACCAAGTCTCTGAAGGGATCAGGGAGCGTTGACCAAATGAGAAATACATATTGTGTACACTTGTGTACAGTAGTTTCTTATTATTTCAAGTTTGGCAATGCAGAATGTTGAACCTAGGCCAGGCCAGAAAGATTTTGGCGAAAATCTATCACAACAGCTGGCAGGCATTTCCGTCGAAATTTCAGCCTCGCCTTCAGCTGCTCCAACTACTACTCTGTCATCTTTTCTTCAAGTACATATTCCTTTACAGCAGCAGCCAAAGAAAAATTGTTGGCTTTGTTATAAAAACAATACATAATAACACTAAAGTAGCTTGTATGGCCTGGAGTTTAGCGGTAGGTGACTGCTTTTTTGGTAAACAAAATTGCTGTCAGATTTGGCATTCTACAATAGGGGATGCGTTTCGTTATGTCATAGGTCCTCTGTGTTTAACCTTCAGGTTCCCCACCCCACCTTTCCCTATCCTCCTCTGTGTGTGTGTGTGTGTGTGTGTGTGTGAGTTTGTGTTTATATGTGTGTATGTGTTTATTCTCAACAGGCTTGTTCTATGTAATCCACTTTCAAATGTTTATAGACACATTGATTTTTGAGTGATGTTGAAGTTGATTGTATTCCTAGCTTTTCATATATAATACATTTTATAGATGTATATCATTTTCATATTACACTAATTTATATAAGGAAGTTGTATCTGTTGAATCAAATGTATTCTATGTCTTCAGAATTGATCTTCAATAAATATACAGTATACTTCCTGTATTACTGGTAAGGTACATGTTTTTCTTTTATATATCATTATTATTGACTGTAGCATTTGCTTATATACAAATAAATGGTTTATTCTTATGGACCAAATAAATCTAAACCATTGTGTCTGACTTCATTATTACTTTTTATGCATACTTTTATGTTTTGGTGAGAAAGAGAATGTGAATTCTGTCAACATTCTAAATCCCGTTTCCTGCATTTTTTTACACTTATCACTTAATTTGTCATAACTTTTGAAAGGTTAATGGTATTCCAATTTAGTATTTTTTGTTAAATAGCCCACAACTTGCTGAACATGTCATACACTCTATATTTTTCTCTATCTCATATCTCATATGATGAAAAATTGAATGAAATTCAATTTTAACGAATTTCGGTATACATTTGGAGAGGATTTTCAAAGACTGTTCATTACTATATCAACATTACCATGTGTATTTTACATCATTTGATAGAACTGACCCTTCTGATTACAATGGTATGTATATCCCATTGATGGTATGTATTATACTCAAGAAATACGTTTTTTTGTGTAAGGAGGTCATCCAGCACCAAAAATGGAATGTTCGGCACGGGCACGAAAGGGTTAACAGAGACACACAAGCCAAATGTATTCTTTCCTTTACAGTTCACTGTGTGCTTTAGCTTTCAGGCTTCATAGGTGCATTACGGCCACCAGTTGTTTGGAAGGTGCATCTCTGATCGTCGTTCTCAACAAGTTTGACACCTATTGATGATTGACGGTAAAGGGTCCAGTCAGGGGCCAATGAGATTTCAGATGGGTCCGAGCCCCTTTGGCCTTGCCCCTAAAACCGCCCCTGATTGACAGATTTTTAAATTTGTTAAAGTCTCTTATCCTGACCGCGAAAACTGAAAAAATCTGAAAAGTAAGAAAAAAATCACTTTTTCACTTTTTTTGCGATAGTTCATCCATTTCACATATCTACACATGAAATAAAAAATAAATTGGACAACATCTGACAGATTTTTAAATTTAAAAAAAAAAACTCTCATCCTGACCGCGAAAACTAAAAAAATCTGAAAAGAAAGAAAAAAATCAGACCATTTTTTTTTTTCATTTTTGTTGCCATAATTAATGCATTTCACATATCTAGATGTGAAATTAAAATAATTTGGACAATAATTGACAGATTTTGAAATTTGTCTAAAATCTCACTAGGAACCATATGTAAGATTGTGGCCAAAACTGGTACTGCAATCACTTTCAAAATACTGAAGAGCGGTGTATCCCCTCCTCCTCACCCTGACTCGAGGTTGCACATGCGGATGGTGAAACACTACTGACTTCGTGATTAGTAGATAGATGGAGGGTGGCGCATCAGTTCAAAACACAACATGACATGACAAAACACAACATCAACAACAGTTGAGGGCTGCAACTTCACTTTTTAAATGACAATATCCTGGTTGGACTACTGAAATAAAAAATAATTTGGACAATATCTGACCGATTTTCAAATTTGCAAAAAAAAAACTTTCTCTCATCCTGACGGCGAAAATAAAAAAAAATCTGAAAAATCAGAAAAAAATCAGACCAATTTTTTTTCATTTTTGTTGCCATAATTAATGCATTTCACATATCTAGATGTGAAATTAAAATAATTTGGACAATAATTGACAGATTTTTAAATTTGTCTAAAATCTCACTAGGAACCATATGTAAGATTGTGGCCAAAACTAGTACTGCAATCACTTTCAAAATACTGAAGCGCGGTGTATCCCCTCCTCCTCACCCTGACTCGAGGTTGCACATGCGGATGGTGAAACACTACTGACTTCGTGATTAGTAGATAGATGGAGGGTGGCGCATCAGTTCAAAACACAACATGACATTTCTTATGTGTAGATGTGAAATAAAAATAATTTGGACAATAATTGACAGATTTCGAAATTTGTCTAAAATCTCACTTTTTTCCTGATCCCGGACCTTAAAGGAACCAATGTAAGATTGTGGCCAAAACTGGTACTGCAATCACTTTCAAAATACTGAAGAGCGGTGTATCCCCTCCCCCTCCCCCTGACTCGAGGTTGCACACGCGGATGGTGAAACACTACTGACTTCGTGATTAGTAGATAGATGGAGGGTGGCGCATCAGTTCAAAACACAACATGACATGACAAAACACAACATCAACAACAGTTGAGGGCTGCAACTTCACTTTTTAAATGACAATATCCTGGTTGGACTACTGAAATAAAAAATAATTTGGACAATATCTGACCGATTTTCAAATTTGCAAAAAAAAAACTTTCTCTCATCCTGACGGAGAAAATCAAAAACAATCTGAAAAGTCAGAAAAAAATCAGACCAATTTTTTTTCATTTTTGTTGCCATAATTAATGCATTTCACATATCTAGATGTGAAATTAAAATAATTTGGACAATAATTGACAGATTTCGAAATTTGTCTAAAATCTCACTTTTTTCCTGATCCCGGACCTTAAAGGAACCAATGTAAGATTGTGGCCAAAACTGGTACTGCAATCACTTTCAAAATACTGAAGAGCGGTGTATCCCCTCCCCCTCCCCCTGACTCGAGGTTGCACACGCGGATGGTGAAACACTACTGACTTCGTGATTAGTAGATAGATGGAGGGTGGCGCATCAGTTCAAAACACAACATGACATGACAAAACACAACATCAACAACAGTTGAGGGCTGCAACTTCACTTTTTAAATGACAATATCCTGGTTGGACTACTGAAATAAAAAATAATTTGGACAATATCTGACCGATTTTCAAATTTGCAAAAAAAAAACTTTCTCTCATCCTGACGGAGAAAATCAAAAACAATCTGAAAAGTCAGAAAAAAATCAGACCAATTTTTTTTCATTTTTGTTGCCATAATTAATGCATTTCACATATCTAGATGTGAAATTAAAATAATTTGGACAATAATTGACAGATTTCGAAATTTGTCTAAAATCTCATTTTTTTCCTGATCCCGGACCTTAAAGGAACCAATGTAAGATTGTGGCCAAAACTGGTACTGCAATCACTTTCAAAATACTGAAGAGCGGTGTATCCCCTCCCCCTCCCCCTGACTCGAGGTTGCACACGCGGATGGTGAAACACTACTGACTTCGTGATTAGTAGATAGATGGAGGGTGGCGCATCAGTTCAAAACACAACATGACATGACAAAACACAACA
The DNA here is from genome assembly GCF_018492685.1 of Alosa sapidissima. Classification (NCBI taxonomy): domain Eukaryota; kingdom Metazoa; phylum Chordata; class Actinopteri; order Clupeiformes; family Clupeidae; genus Alosa; species Alosa sapidissima. The sequence continues at coordinate 100,338 of NW_024582161.1, read as the reverse complement.
TCAACAACAGTTGAGGGCTGCAACTTCACTTTTTAAATGACAATATCCTGGTTGGACTACTGAAATAAAAAATAATTTGGACAATATCTGACCGATTTTCAAATTTGCAAAAAAAAAACTTTCTCTCATCCTGACGGAGAAAATCAAAAACAATCTGAAAAGTCAGAAAAAAATCAGACCAATTTTTTTTCATTTTTGTTGCCATAATTAATGCATTTCACATATCTAGATGTGAAATTAAAATAATTTGGACAATAATTGACAGATTTCGAAATTTGTCTAAAATCTCACTTTTTTCCTGATCCCGGACCTTAAAGGAACCAATGTAAGATTGTGGCCAAAACTGGTACTGCAATCACTTTCAAAATACTGAAGAGCGGTGTATCCCCTCCCCCTCCCCCTGACTCGAGGTTGCACACGCGGATGGTGAAACACTACTGACTTCGTGATTAGTAGATAGATGGAGGGTGGCGCATCAGTTCAAAACACAACATGACATGACAAAACACAACATCAACAACAGTTGAGGGCTGCAACTTCACTTTTTAAATGACAATATCCTGGTTGGACTACTGAAATAAAAAATAATTTGGACAATATCTGACCGATTTTCAAATTTGCAAAAAAAAAACTTTCTCTCATCCTGACGGCGAAAATCAAAAAAAATCTGAAAAGTCAGAAAAAAATCAGACCAATTTTTTTTCATTTTTGTTGCCATAATTAATGCATTTCACATATCTAGATGTGAAATTAAAATAATTTGGACAATAATTGACAGATTTCGAAATTTGTCTAAAATCTCACTTTTTTCCTGATCCCGGACCTTAAAGGAACCAATGTAAGATTGTGGCCAAAACTGGTACTGCAATCACTTTCAAAATACTGAAGAGCGGTGTATCCCCTCCCCCTCCCCCTGACTCGAGGTTGCACACGCGGATGGTGAAACACTACTGACTTCGTGATTAGTAGATAGATGGAGGGTGGCGCATCAGTTCAAAACACAACATGACATGACAAAACACAACATCAACAACAGTTGAGGGCTGCAACTTCACTTTTTAAATGACAATATCCTGGTTGGACTACTGAAATAAAAAATAATTTGGACAATATCTGACCGATTTTCAAATTTGCAAAAAAAAAACTTTCTCTCATCCTGACGGAGAAAATCAAAAACAATCTGAAAAGTCAGAAAAAAATCAGACCAATTTTTTTTCATTTTTGTTGCCATAATTAATGCATTTCACATATCTAGATGTGAAATTAAAATAATTTGGACAATAATTGACAGATTTCGAAATTTGTCTAAAATCTCACTTTTTTCCTGATCCCGGACCTTAAAGGAACCAATGTAAGATTGTGGCCAAAACTGGTACTGCAATCACTTTCAAAATACTGAAGAGCGGTGTATCCCCTCCCCCTCCCCCTGACTCGAGGTTGCACACGCGGATGGTGAAACACTACTGACTTCGTGATTAGTAGATAGATGGAGGGTGGCGCATCAGTTCAAAACACAACATGACATGACAAAACACAACATCAACAACAGTTGAGGGCTGCAACTTCACTTTTTAAATGACAATATCCTGGTTGGACTACTGAAATAAAAAATAATTTGGACAATATCTGACCGATTTTCAAATTTGCAAAAAAAAAACTTTCTCTCATCCTGACGGAGAAAATCAAAAACAATCTGAAAAGTCAGAAAAAAATCAGACCAATTTTTTTTCATTTTTGTTGCCATAATTAATGCATTTCACATATCTAGATGTGAAATTAAAATAATTTGGACAATAATTGACAGATTTCGAAATTTGTCTAAAATCTCACTTTTTTCCTGATCCCGGACCTTAAAGGAACCAATGTAAGATTGTGGCCAAAACTGGTACTGCAATCACTTTCAAAATACTGAAGAGCGGTGTATCCCCTCCCCCTCCCCCTGACTCGAGGTTGCACACGCGGATGGTGAAACACTACTGACTTCGTGATTAGTAGATAGATGGAGGGTGGCGCATCAGTTCAAAACACAACATGACATGACAAAACACAACATCAACAACAGTTGAGGGCTGCAACTTCACTTTTTAAATGACAATATCCTGGTTGGACTACTGAAATAAAAAATAATTTGGACAATATCTGACCGATTTTCAAATTTGCAAAAAAAAAACTTTCTCTCATCCTGACGGAGAAAATCAAAAACAATCTGAAAAGTCAGAAAAAAATCAGACCAATTTTTTTTCATTTTTGTTGCCATAATTAATGCATTTCACATATCTAGATGTGAAATTAAAATAATTTGGACAATAATTGACAGATTTCGAAATTTGTCTAAAATCTCACTTTTTTCCTGATCCCGGACCTTAAAGGAACCAATGTAAGATTGTGGCCAAAACTGGTACTGCAATCACTTTCAAAATACTGAAGAGCGGTGTATCCCCTCCCCCTCCCCCTGACTCGAGGTTGCACACGCGGATGGTGAAACACTACTGACTTCGTGATTAGTAGATAGATGGAGGGTGGCGCATCAGTTCAAAACACAACATGACATGACAAAACACAACATCAACAACAGTTGAGGGCTGCAACTTCACTTTTTAAATGACAATATCCTGGTTGGACTACTGAAATAAAAAATAATTTGGACAATATCTGACCGATTTTCAAATTTGCAAAAAAAAAACTTTCTCTCATCCTGACGGAGAAAATCAAAAACAATCTGAAAAGTCAGAAAAAAATCAGACCAATTTTTTTTCATTTTTGTTGCCATAATTAATGCATTTCACATATCTAGATGTGAAATTAAAATAATTTGGACAATAATTGACAGATTTCGAAATTTGTCTAAAATCTCACTTTTTTCCTGATCCCGGACCTTAAAGGAACCAATGTAAGATTGTGGCCAAAACTGGTACTGCAATCACTTTCAAAATACTGAAGAGCGGTGTATCCCCTCCCCCTCCCCCTGACTCGAGGTTGCACACGCGGATGGTGAAACACTACTGACTTCGTGATTAGTAGATAGATGGAGGGTGGCGCATCAGTTCAAAACACAACATGACATGACAAAACACAACATCAACAACAGTTGAGGGCTGCAACTTCACTTTTTAAATGACAATATCCTGGTTGGACTACTGAAATAAAAAATAATTTGGACAATATCTGACCGATTTTCAAATTTGCAAAAAAAAAACTTTCTCTCATCCTGACGGAGAAAATCAAAAACAATCTGAAAAGTCAGAAAAAAATCAGACCAATTTTTTTTCATTTTTGTTGCCATAATTAATGCATTTCACATATCTAGATGTGAAATTAAAATAATTTGGACAATAATTGACAGATTTCGAAATTTGTCTAAAATCTCACTTTTTTCCTGATCCCGGACCTTAAAGGAACCAATGTAAGATTGTGGCCAAAACTGGTACTGCAATCACTTTCAAAATACTGAAGAGCGGTGTATCCCCTCCCCCTCCCCCTGACTCGAGGTTGCACACGCGGATGGTGAAACACTACTGACTTCGTGATTAGTAGATAGATGGAGGGTGGCGCATCAGTTCAAAACACAACATGACATGACAAAACACAACATCAACAACAGTTGAGGGCTGCAACTTCACTTTTTAAATGACAATATCCTGGTTGGACTACTGAAATAAAAAATAATTTGGACAATATCTGACCGATTTTCAAATTTGCAAAAAAAAAACTTTCTCTCATCCTGACGGAGAAAATCAAAAACAATCTGAAAAGTCAGAAAAAAATCAGACCAATTTTTTTTCATTTTTGTTGCCATAATTAATGCATTTCACATATCTAGATGTGAAATTAAAATAATTTGGACAATAATTGACAGATTTCGAAATTTGTCTAAAATCTCACTTTTTTCCTGATCCCGGACCTTAAAGGAACCAATGTAAGATTGTGGCCAAAACTGGTACTGCAATCACTTTCAAAATACTGAAGAGCGGTGTATCCCCTCCCCCTCCCCCTGACTCGAGGTTGCACACGCGGATGGTGAAACACTACTGACTTCGTGATTAGTAGATAGATGGAGGGTGGCGCATCAGTTCAAAACACAACATGACATGACAAAACACAACATCAACAACAGTTGAGGGCTGCAACTTCACTTTTTAAATGACAAAATCCTGGTTGGACTACTGAAATAAAAAATAATTTGGACAATATCTGACCGATTTTCAAATTTGCAAAAAAAAAACTTTCTCTCATCCTGACGGCGAAAATCAAAAAAAATCTGAAAAGTCAGAAAAAAATCAGACCAATTTTTTTTCATTTTTGTTGCCATAATTAATGCATTTCACATATCTAGATGTGAAATTAAAATAATTTGGACAATAATTGACAGATTTCGAAATTTGTCTAAAATCTCACTTTTTTCCTGATCCCGGACCTTAAAGGAACCAATGTAAGATTGTGGCCAAAACTGGTACTGCAATCACTTTCAAAATACTGAAGAGCGGTGTATCCCCTCCCCCTCCCCCTGACTCGAGGTTGCACACGCGGATGGTGAAACACTACTGACTTCGTGATTAGTAGATAGATGGAGGGTGGCGCATCAGTTCAAAACACAACATGACATGACAAAACACAACATCAACAACAGTTGAGGGCTGCAACTTCACTTTTTAAATGACAATATCCTGGTTGGACTACTGAAATAAAAAATAATTTGGACAATATCTGACCGATTTTCAAATTTGCAAAAAAAAAACTTTCTCTCATCCTGACGGAGAAAATCAAAAACAATCTGAAAAGTCAGAAAAAAATCAGACCAATTTTTTTTCATTTTTGTTGCCATAATTAATGCATTTCACATATCTAGATGTGAAATTAAAATAATTTGGACAATAATTGACAGATTTCGAAATTTGTCTAAAATCTCACTTTTTTCCTGATCCCGGACCTTAAAGGAACCAATGTAAGATTGTGGCCAAAACTGGTACTGCAATCACTTTCAAAATACTGAAGAGCGGTGTATCCCCTCCCCCTCCCCCTGACTCGAGGTTGCACACGCGGATGGTGAAACACTACTGACTTCGTGATTAGTAGATAGATGGAGGGTGGCGCATCAGTTCAAAACACAACATGACATGACAAAACACAACATCAACAACAGTTGAGGGCTGCAACTTCACTTTTTAAATGACAATATCCTGGTTGGACTACTGAAATAAAAAATAATTTGGACAATATCTGACCGATTTTCAAATTTGCAAAAAAAAAACTTTCTCTCATCCTGACGGAGAAAATCAAAAACAATCTGAAAAGTCAGAAAAAAATCAGACCAATTTTTTTTCATTTTTGTTGCCATAATTAATGCATTTCACATATCTAGATGTGAAATTAAAATAATTTGGACAATAATTGACAGATTTCGAAATTTGTCTAAAATCTCACTTTTTTCCTGATCCCGGACCTTAAAGGAACCAATGTAAGATTGTGGCCAAAACTGGTACTGCAATCACTTTCAAAATACTGAAGAGCGGTGTATCCCCTCCCCCTCCCCCTGACTCGAGGTTGCACACGCGGATGGTGAAACACTACTGACTTCGTGATTAGTAGATAGATGGAGGGTGGCGCATCAGTTCAAAACACAACATGACATGACAAAACACAACATCAACAACAGTTGAGGGCTGCAACTTCACTTTTTAAATGACAATATCCTGGTTGGACTACTGAAATAAAAAATAATTTGGACAATATCTGACCGATTTTCAAATTTGCAAAAAAAAAACTTTCTCTCATCCTGACGGAGAAAATCAAAAACAATCTGAAAAGTCAGAAAAAAATCAGACCAATTTTTTTTCATTTTTGTTGCCATAATTAATGCATTTCACATATCTAGATGTGAAATAAAAATAATTTGGACAATAATTGACAGATTTCGAAATTTGTCTAAAATCTCACTTTTTTCCTGATCCCGGACCTTAAAGGAACCAATGTAAGATTGTGGCCAAAACTGGTACTGCAATCACTTTCAAAATACTGAAGAGCGGTGTATCCCCTCCCCCTCCCCCTGACTCGAGGTTGCACACGCGGATGGTGAAACACTACTGACTTCGTGATTAGTAGATAGATGGAGGGTGGCGCATCAGTTCAAAACACAACATGACATGACAAAACACAACATCAACAACAGTTGAGGGCTGCAACTTCACTTTTTAAATGACAATATCCTGGTTGGACTACTGAAATAAAAAATAATTTGGACAATATCTGACCGATTTTCAAATTTGCAAAAAAAAAACTTTCTCTCATCCTGACGGAGAAAATCAAAAACAATCTGAAAAGTCAGAAAAAAATCAGACCAATTTTTTTTCATTTTTGTTGCCATAATTAATGCATTTCACATATCTAGATGTGAAATTAAAATAATTTGGACAATAATTGACAGATTTCGAAATTTGTCTAAAATCTCACTTTTTTCCTGATCCCGGACCTTAAAGGAACCAATGTAAGATTGTGGCCAAAACTGGTACTGCAATCACTTTCAAAATACTGAAGAGCGGTGTATCCCCTCCCCCTCCCCCTGACTCGAGGTTGCACACGCGGATGGTGAAACACTACTGACTTCGTGATTAGTAGATAGATGGAGGGTGGCGCATCAGTTCAAAACACAACATGACATGACAAAACACAACATCAACAACAGTTGAGGGCTGCAACTTCACTTTTTAAATGACAAAATCCTGGTTGGACTACTGAAATAAAAAATAATTTGGACAATATCTGACCGATTTTCAAATTTGCAAAAAAAAAACTTTCTCTCATCCTGACGGCGAAAATCAAAAAAAATCTGAAAAGTCAGAAAAAAATCAGACCAATTTTTTTTCATTTTTGTTGCCATAATTAATGCATTTCACATATCTAGATGTGAAATTAAAATAATTTGGACAATAATTGACAGATTTCGAAATTTGTCTAAAATCTCACTTTTTTCCTGATCCCGGACCTTAAAGGAACCAATGTAAGATTGTGGCCAAAACTGGTACTGCAATCACTTTCAAAATACTGAAGAGCGGTGTATCCCCTCCCCCTCCCCCTGACTCGAGGTTGCACACGCGGATGGTGAAACACTACTGACTTCGTGATTAGTAGATAGATGGAGGGTGGCGCATCAGTTCAAAACACAACATGACATGACAAAACACAACATCAACAACAGTTGAGGGCTGCAACTTCACTTTTTAAATGACAATATCCTGGTTGGACTACTGAAATAAAAAATAATTTGGACAATATCTGACCGATTTTCAAATTTGCAAAAAAAAAACTTTCTCTCATCCTGACGGAGAAAATCAAAAACAATCTGAAAAGTCAGAAAAAAATCAGACCAATTTTTTTTCATTTTTGTTGCCATAATTAATGCATTTCACATATCTAGATGTGAAATTAAAATAATTTGGACAATAATTGACAGATTTCGAAATTTGTCTAAAATCTCACTTTTTTCCTGATCCCGGACCTTAAAGGAACCAATGTAAGATTGTGGCCAAAACTGGTACTGCAATCACTTTCAAAATACTGAAGAGCGGTGTATCCCCTCCCCCTCCCCCTGACTCGAGGTTGCACACGCGGATGGTGAAACACTACTGACTTCGTGATTAGTAGATAGATGGAGGGTGGCGCATCAGTTCAAAACACAACATGACATGACAAAACACAACATCAACAACAGTTGAGGGCTGCAACTTCACTTTTTAAATGACAATATCCTGGTTGGACTACTGAAATAAAAAATAATTTGGACAATATCTGACCGATTTTCAAATTTGCAAAAAAAAAACTTTCTCTCATCCTGACGGAGAAAATCAAAAACAATCTGAAAAGTCAGAAAAAAATCAGACCAATTTTTTTTCATTTTTGTTGCCATAATTAATGCATTTCACATATCTAGATGTGAAATTAAAATAATTTGGACAATAATTGACAGATTTCGAAATTTGTCTAAAATCTCACTTTTTTCCTGATCCCGGACCTTAAAGGAACCAATGTAAGATTGTGGCCAAAACTGGTACTGCAATCACTTTCAAAATACTGAAGAGCGGTGTATCCCCTCCCCCTCCCCCTGACTCGAGGTTGCACACGCGGATGGTGAAACACTACTGACTTCGTGATTAGTAGATAGATGGAGGGTGGCGCATCAGTTCAAAACACAACATGACATGACAAAACACAACATCAACAACAGTTGAGGGCTGCAACTTCACTTTTTAAATGACAATATCCTGGTTGGACTACTGAAATAAAAAATAATTTGGACAATATCTGACCGATTTTCAAATTTGCAAAAAAAAAACTTTCTCTCATCCTGACGGAGAAAATCAAAAACAATCTGAAAAGTCAGAAAAAAATCAGACCAATTTTTTTTCATTTTTGTTGCCATAATTAATGCATTTCACATATCTAGATGTGAAATTAAAATAATTTGGACAATAATTGACAGATTTCGAAATTTGTCTAAAATCTCACTTTTTTCCTGATCCCGGACCTTAAAGGAACCAATGTAAGATTGTGGCCAAAACTGGTACTGCAATCACTTTCAAAATACTGAAGAGCGGTGTATCCCCTCCCCCTCCCCCTGACTCGAGGTTGCACACGCGGATGGTGAAACACTACTGACTTCGTGATTAGTAGATAGATGGAGGGTGGCGCATCAGTTCAAAACACAACATGACATGACAAAACACAACATCAACAACAGTTGAGGGCTGCAACTTCACTTTTTAAATGACAATATCCTGGTTGGACTACTGAAATAAAAAATAATTTGGACAATATCTGACCGATTTTCAAATTTGCAAAAAAAAAACTTTCTCTCATCCTGACGGAGAAAATCAAAAACAATCTGAAAAGTCAGAAAAAAATCAGACCAATTTTTTTTCATTTTTGTTGCCATAATTAATGCATTTCACATATCTAGATGTGAAATAAAAATAATTTGGACAATAATTGACAGATTTCGAAATTTGTCTAAAATCTCACTTTTTTCCTGATCCCGGACCTTAAAGGAACCAATGTAAGATTGTGGCCAAAACTGGTACTGCAATCACTTTCAAAATACTGAAGAGCGGTGTATCCCCTCCCCCTCCCCCTGACTCGAGGTTGCACACGCGGATGGTGAAACACTACTGACTTCGTGATTAGTAGATAGATGGAGGGTGGCGCATCAGTTCAAAACACAACATGACATGACAAAACACAACATCAACAACAGTTGAGGGCTGCAACTTCACTTTTTAAATGACAATATCCTGGTTGGACTACTGAAATAAAAAATAATTTGGACAATATCTGACCGATTTTCAAATTTGCAAAAAAAAAACTTTCTCTCATCCTGACGGAGAAAATCAAAAACAATCTGAAAAGTCAGAAAAAAATCAGACCAATTTTTTTTCATTTTTGTTGCCATAATTAATGCATTTCACATATCTAGATGTGAAATTAAAATAATTTGGACAATAATTGACAGATTTTGAAATTTGTCTAAAATCTCACTAGGAACCATATGTAAGATTGTGGCCAAAACTAGTACTGCAATCACTTTCAAAATACTGAAGCGCGGTGTATCCCCTCCTCCTCACCCTGACTCGAGGTTGCACATGCGGATGGTGAAACACTACTGACTTCGTGATTAGTAGATAGATGGAGGGTGGCGCATCAGTTCAAAACACAACATGACATTTCTTATGTGTAGATGTGAAATAAAAATAATTTGGACAATAATTGACAGATTTCGAAATTTGTCTAAAATCTCACTTTTTTCCTGATCCCGGACCTTAAAGGAACCAATGTAAGATTGTGGCCAAAACTGGTACTGCAATCACTTTCAAAATACTGAAGAGCGGTGTATCCCCTCCCCCTCCCCCTGACTCGAGGTTGCACACGCGGATGGTGAAACACTACTGACTTCGTGATTAGTAGATAGATGGAGGGTGGCGCATCAGTTCAAAACACAACATGACATGACAAAACACAACATCAACAACAGTTGAGGGCTGCAACTTCACTTTTTAAATGACAATATCCTGGTTGGACTACTGAAATAAAAAATAATTTGGACAATATCTGACCGATTTTCAAATTTGCAAAAAAAAAACTTTCTCTCATCCTGACGGAGAAAATCAAAAACAATCTGAAAAGTCAGAAAAAAATCAGACCAATTTTTTTTCATTTTTGTTGCCATAATTAATGCATTTCACATATCTAGATGTGAAATTAAAATAATTTGGACAATAATTGACAGATTTCGAAATTTGTCTAAAATCTCGCTTTTTTCCTGAACCCGGACCTTAAAGGAACCATATGTAAGATTGTGGCCAAAACTGGTACTGCAATCACTTTCAAAATACTGAAGCGCGGTGTATCCCCTCCTCCTCACCCTGACTCGAGGTTGCACATGCGGATGGTGAAACACTACTGACTTCGTGATTAGTAGATAGATGGAGGGTGGCGCATCAGTTCAAAACACAACATGACATTTCTTATGTGTAGATGTGAAATAAAAATAATTTGGACAATAATTGACAGATTTCGAAATTTGTCTAAAATCTCACTTTTTTCCTGATCCCGGACCTTAAAGGAACCAATGTAAGATTGTGGCCAAAACTGGTACTGCAATCACTTTCAAAATACTGAAGAGCGGTGTATCCCCTCCCCCTCCCCCTGACTCGAGGTTGCACACGCGGATGGTGAAACACTACTGACTTCGTGATTAGTAGATAGATGGAGGGTGGCGCATCAGTTCAAAACACAACATGACATGACAAAACACAACATCAACAACAGTTGAGGGCTGCAACTTCACTTTTTAAATGACAATATCCTGGTTGGACTACTGAAATAAAAAATAATTTGGACAATATCTGACCGATTTTCAAATTTGCAAAAAAAAAACTTTCTCTCATCCTGACGGAGAAAATCAAAAACAATCTGAAAAGTCAGAAAAAAATCAGACCAATTTTTTTTCATTTTTGTTGCCATAATTAATGCATTTCACATATCTAGATGTGAAATTAAAATAATTTGGACAATAATTGACAGATTTCGAAATTTGTCTAAAATCTCACTTTTTTCCTGATCCCGGACCTTAAAGGAACCAATGTAAGATTGTGGCCAAAACTGGTACTGCAATCACTTTCAAAATACTGAAGAGCGGTGTATCCCCTCCCCCTCCCCCTGACTCGAGGTTGCACACGCGGATGGTGAAACACTACTGACTTCGTGATTAGTAGATAGATGGAGGGTGGCGCATCAGTTCAAAACACAACATGACATGACAAAACACAACATCAACAACAGTTGAGGGCTGCAACTTCACTTTTTAAATGACAATATCCTGGTTGGACTACTGAAATAAAAAATAATTTGGACAATATCTGACCGATTTTCAAATTTGCAAAAAAAAAACTTTCTCTCATCCTGACGGAGAAAATCAAAAACAATCTGAAAAGTCAGAAAAAAATCAGACCAATTTTTTTTCATTTTTGTTGCCATAATTAATGCATTTCACATATCTAGATGTGAAATAAAAATAATTTGGACAATAATTGACAGATTTCGAAATTTGTCTAAAATCTCACTTTTTTCCTGATCCCGGACCTTAAAGGAACCAATGTAAGATTGTGGCCAAAACTGGTACTGCAATCACTTTCAAAATACTGAAGAGCGGTGTATCCCCTCCCCCTCCCCCTGACTCGAGGTTGCACACGCGGATGGTGAAACACTACTGACTTCGTGATTAGTAGATAGATGGAGGGTGGCGCATCAGTTCAAAACACAACATGACATGACAAAACACAACATCAACAACAGTTGAGGGCTGCAACTTCACTTTTTAAATGACAATATCCTGGTTGGACTACTGAAATAAAAAATAATTTGGACAATATCTGACCGATTTTCAAATTTGCAAAAAAAAAACTTTCTCTCATCCTGACGGAGAAAATCAAAAACAATCTGAAAAGTCAGAAAAAAATCAGACCAATTTTTTTTCATTTTTGTTGCCATAATTAATGCATTTCACATATCTAGATGTGAAATTAAAATAATTTGGACAATAATTGACAGATTTTGAAATTTGTCTAAAATCTCACTAGGAACCATATGTAAGATTGTGGCCAAAACTAGTACTGCAATCACTTTCAAAATACTGAAGCGCGGTGTATCCCCTCCTCCTCACCCTGACTCGAGGTTGCACATGCGGATGGTGAAACACTACTGACTTCGTGATTAGTAGATAGATGGAGGGTGGCGCATCAGTTCAAAACACAACATGACATTTCTTATGTGTAGATGTGAAATAAAAATAATTTGGACAATAATTGACAGATTTCGAAATTTGTCTAAAATCTCACTTTTTTCCTGATCCCGGACCTTAAAGGAACCAATGTAAGATTGTGGCCAAAACTGGTACTGCAATCACTTTCAAAATACTGAAGAGCGGTGTATCCCCTCCCCCTCCCCCTGACTCGAGGTTGCACACGCGGATGGTGAAACACTACTGACTTCGTGATTAGTAGATAGATGGAGGGTGGCGCATCAGTTCAAAACACAACATGACATGACAAAACACAACATCAACAACAGTTGAGGGCTGCAACTTCACTTTTTAAATGACAATATCCTGGTTGGACTACTGAAATAAAAAATAATTTGGACAATATCTGACCGATTTTCAAATTTGCAAAAAAAAAACTTTCTCTCATCCTGACGGAGAAAATCAAAAACAATCTGAAAAGTCAGAAAAAAATCAGACCAATTTTTTTTCATTTTTGTTGCCATAATTAATGCATTTCACATATCTAGATGTGAAATTAAAATAATTTGGACAATAATTGACAGATTTCGAAATTTGTCTAAAATCTCGCTTTTTTCCTGAACCCGGACCTTAAAGGAACCATATGTAAGATTGTGGCCAAAACTGGTACTGCAATCACTTTCAAAATACTGAAGCGCGGTGTATCCCCTCCTCCTCACCCTGACTCGAGGTTGCACATGCGGATGGTGAAACACTACTGACTTCGTGATTAGTAGATAGATGGAGGGTGGCGCATCAGTTCAAAACACAACATGACATTTCTTATGTGTAGATGTGAAATAAAAATAATTTGGACAATAATTGACAGATTTCGAAATTTGTCTAAAATCTCACTTTTTTCCTGATCCCGGACCTTAAAGGAACCAATGTAAGATTGTGGCCAAAACTGGTACTGCAATCACTTTCAAAATACTGAAGAGCGGTGTATCCCCTCCCCCTCCCCCTGACTCGAGGTTGCACACGCGGATGGTGAAACACTACTGACTTCGTGATTAGTAGATAGATGGAGGGTGGCGCATCAGTTCAAAACACAACATGACATGACAAAACACAACATCAACAACAGTTGAGGGCTGCAACTTCACTTTTTAAATGACAATATCCTGGTTGGACTACTGAAATAAAAAATAATTTGGACAATATCTGACCGATTTTCAAATTTGCAAAAAAAAAACTTTCTCTCATCCTGACGGCGAAAATCAAAAAAAATCTGAAAAGTCAGAAAAAAATCAGACCAATTTTTTTTCATTTTTGTTGCCATAATTAATGCATTTCACATATCTAGATGTGAAATTAAAATAATTTGGACAATAATTGACAGATTTCGAAATTTGTCTAAAATCTCACTTTTTTCCTGATCCCGGACCTTAAAGGAACCAATGTAAGATTGTGGCCAAAACTGGTACTGCAATCACTTTCAAAATACTGAAGAGCGGTGTATCCCCTCCCCCTCCCCCTGACTCGAGGTTGCACACGCGGATGGTGAAACACTACTGACTTCGTGATTAGTAGATAGATGGAGGGTGGCGCATCAGTTCAAAACACAACATGACATGACAAAACACAACATCAACAACAGTTGAGGGCTGCAACTTCACTTTTTAAATGACAATATCCTGGTTGGACTACTGAAATAAAAAATAATTTGGACAATATCTGACCGATTTTCAAATTTGCAAAAAAAAAACTTTCTCTCATCCTGACGGCGAAAATCAAAAAAAATCTGAAAAGTCAGAAAAAAATCAGACCAATTTTTTTTCATTTTTGTTGCCATAATTAATGCATTTCACATATCTAGATGTGAAATTAAAATAATTTGGACAATAATTGACAGATTTTGAAATTTGTCTAAAATCTCACTAGGAACCATATGTAAGATTGTGGCCAAAACTAGTACTGCAATCACTTTCAAAATACTGAAGCGCGGTGTATCCCCTCCTCCTCACCCTGACTCGAGGTTGCACATGCGGATGGTGAAACACTACTGACTTCGTGATTAGTAGATAGATGGAGGGTGGCGCATCAGTTCAAAACACAACATGACATTTCTTATGTGTAGATGTGAAATAAAAATAATTTGGACAATAATTGACAGATTTCGAAATTTGTCTAAAATCTCACTTTTTTCCTGATCCCGGACCTTAAAGGAACCAATGTAAGATTGTGGCCAAAACTGGTACTGCAATCACTTTCAAAATACTGAAGAGCGGTGTATCCCCTCCCCCTCCCCCTGACTCGAGGTTGCACACGCGGATGGTGAAACACTACTGACTTCGTGATTAGTAGATAGATGGAGGGTGGCGCATCAGTTCAAAACACAACATGACATGACAAAACACAACATCAACAACAGTTGAGGGCTGCAACTTCACTTTTTAAATGACAATATCCTGGTTGGACTACTGAAATAAAAAATAATTTGGACAATATCTGACCGATTTTCAAATTTGCAAAAAAAAAACTTTCTCTCATCCTGACGGCGAAAATCAAAAAAAATCTGAAAAGTCAGAAAAAAATCAGACCAATTTTTTTTCATTTTTGTTGCCATAATTAATGCATTTCACATATCTAGATGTGAAATTAAAATAATTTGGACAATAATTGACAGATTTTGAAATTTGTCTAAAATCTCACTAGGAACCATATGTAAGATTGTGGCCAAAACTAGTACTGCAATCACTTTCAAAATACTGAAGCGCGGTGTATCCCCTCCTCCTCACCCTGACTCGAGGTTGCACATGCGGATGGTGAAACACTACTGACTTCGTGATTAGTAGATAGATGGAGGGTGGCGCATCAGTTCAAAACACAACATGACATTTCTTATGTGTAGATGTGAAATAAAAATAATTTGGACAATAATTGACAGATTTCGAAATTTGTCTAAAATCTCACTTTTTTCCTGATCCCGGACCTTAAAGGAACCAATGTAAGATTGTGGCCAAAACTGGTACTGCAATCACTTTCAAAATACTGAAGAGCGGTGTATCCCCTCCCCCTCCCCCTGACTCGAGGTTGCACACGCGGATGGTGAAACACTACTGACTTCGTGATTAGTAGATAGATGGAGGGTGGCGCATCAGTTCAAAACACAACATGACATGACAAAACACAACATCAACAACAGTTGAGGGCTGCAACTTCACTTTTTAAATGACAATATCCTGGTTGGACTACTGAAATAAAAAATAATTTGGACAATATCTGACCGATTTTCAAATTTGCAAAAAAAAAACTTTCTCTCATCCTGACGGAGAAAATCAAAAACAATCTGAAAAGTCAGAAAAAAATCAGACCAATTTTTTTTCATTTTTGTTGCCATAATTAATGCATTTCACATATCTAGATGTGAAATTAAAATAATTTGGACAATAATTGACAGATTTCGAAATTTGTCTAAAATCTCGCTTTTTTCCTGAACCCGGACCTTAAAGGAACCATATGTAAGATTGTGGCCAAAACTGGTACTGCAATCACTTTCAAAATACTGAAGCGCGGTGTATCCCCTCCTCCTCACCCTGACTCGAGGTTGCACATGCGGATGGTGAAACACTACTGACTTCGTGATTAGTAGATAGATGGAGGGTGGCGCATCAGTTCAAAACACAACATGACATTTCTTATGTGTAGATGTGAAATAAAAATAATTTGGACAATAATTGACAGATTTCGAAATTTGTCTAAAATCTCACTTTTTTCCTGATCCCGGACCTTAAAGGAACCAATGTAAGATTGTGGCCAAAACTGGTACTGCAATCACTTTCAAAATACTGAAGAGCGGTGTATCCCCTCCCCCTCCCCCTGACTCGAGGTTGCACACGCGGATGGTGAAACACTACTGACTTCGTGATTAGTAGATAGATGGAGGGTGGCGCATCAGTTCAAAACACAACATGACATGACAAAACACAACATCAACAACAGTTGAGGGCTGCAACTTCACTTTTTAAATGACAATATCCTGGTTGGACTACTGAAATAAAAAATAATTTGGACAATATCTGACCGATTTTCAAATTTGCAAAAAAAAAACTTTCTCTCATCCTGACGGCGAAAATCAAAAAAAATCTGAAAAGTCAGGAAAAAATCAGACCAATTTTTTTTCATTTTTGTTGCCATAATTAATGCATTTCACATATCTAGATGTGAAATTAAAATAATTTGGACAATAATTGACAGATTTTGAAATTTGTCTAAAATCTCACTAGGAACCATATGTAAGATTGTGGCCAAAACTAGTACTGCAATCACTTTCAAAATACTGAAGCGCGGTGTATCCCCTCCTCCTCACCCTGACTCGAGGTTGCACATGCGGATGGTGAAACACTACTGACTTCGTGATTAGTAGATAGATGGAGGGTGGCGCATCAGTTCAAAACACAACATGACATGACAAAACACAACATCAACAACAGTTGAGGGCTGCAACTTCACTTTTTAAATGACAATATCCTGGTTGGACTACTGAAATAAAAAATAATTTGGACAATATCTGACCGATTTTCAAATTTGCAAAAAAAAAACTTTCTCTCATCCTGACGGAGAAAATCAAAAACAATCTGAAAAGTCAGAAAAAAATCAGACCAATTTTTTTTCATTTTTGTTGCCATAATTAATGCATTTCACATATCTAGATGTGAAATAAAAATAATTTGGACAATAATTGACAGATTTCGAAATTTGTCTAAAATCTCACTTTTTTCCTGATCCCGGACCTTAAAGGAACCAATGTAAGATTGTGGCCAAAACTGGTACTGCAATCACTTTCAAAATACTGAAGAGCGGTGTATCCCCTCCCCCTCCCCCTGACTCGAGGTTGCACACGCGGATGGTGAAACACTACTGACTTCGTGATTAGTAGATAGATGGAGGGTGGCGCATCAGTTCAAAACACAACATGACATGACAAAACACAACATCAACAACAGTTGAGGGCTGCAACTTCACTTTTTAAATGACAATATCCTGGTTGGACTACTGAAATAAAAAATAATTTGGACAATATCTGACCGATTTTCAAATTTGCAAAAAAAAAAACTTTCTCTCATCCTGACGGCGAAAATCAAAAAAAATCTGAAAAGTCAGAAAAAAATCAGACCAATTTTTTTTCATTTTTGTTGCCATAATTAATGCATTTCACATATCTAGATGTGAAATTAAAATAATTTGGACAATAATTGACAGATTTTGAAATTTGTCTAAAATCTCACTAGGAACCATATGTAAGATTGTGGCCAAAACTAGTACTGCAATCACTTTCAAAATACTGAAGCGCGGTGTATCCCCTCCTCCTCACCCTGACTCGAGGTTGCACATGCGGATGGTGAAACACTACTGACTTCGTGATTAGTAGATAGATGGAGGGTGGCGCATCAGTTCAAAACACAACATGACATTTCTTATGTGTAGATGTGAAATAAAAATAATTTGGACAATAATTGACAGATTTCGAAATTTGTCTAAAATCTCACTTTTTTCCTGATCCCGGACCTTAAAGGAACCAATGTAAGATTGTGGCCAAAACTGGTACTGCAATCACTTTCAAAATACTGAAGAGCGGTGTATCCCCTCCCCCTCCCCCTGACTCGAGGTTGCACACGCGGATGGTGAAACACTACTGACTTCGTGATTAGTAGATAGATGGAGGGTGGCGCATCAGTTCAAAACACAACATGACATGACAAAACACAACATCAACAACAGTTGAGGGCTGCAACTTCACTTTTTAAATGACAATATCCTGGTTGGACTACTGAAATAAAAAATAATTTGGACAATATCTGACCGATTTTCAAATTTGCAAAAAAAAAACTTTCTCTCATCCTGACGGCGAAAATCAAAAAAAATCTGAAAAGTCAGAAAAAAATCAGACCAATTTTTTTTCATTTTTGTTGCCATAATTAATGCATTTCACATATCTAGATGTGAAATTAAAATAATTTGGACAATAATTGACAGATTTTGAAATTTGTCTAAAATCTCACTAGGAACCATATGTAAGATTGTGGCCAAAACTAGTACTGCAATCACTTTCAAAATACTGAAGCGCGGTGTATCCCCTCCTCCTCACCCTGACTCGAGGTTGCACATGCGGATGGTGAAACACTACTGACTTCGTGATTAGTAGATAGATGGAGGGTGGCGCATCAGTTCAAAACACAACATGACATTTCTTATGTGTAGATGTGAAATAAAAATAATTTGGACAATAATTGACAGATTTCGAAATTTGTCTAAAATCTCACTTTTTTCCTGATCCCGGACCTTAAAGGAACCAATGTAAGATTGTGGCCAAAACTGGTACTGCAATCACTTTCAAAATACTGAAGAGCGGTGTATCCCCTCCCCCTCCCCCTGACTCGAGGTTGCACACGCGGATGGTGAAACACTACTGACTTCGTGATTAGTAGATAGATGGAGGGTGGCGCATCAGTTCAAAACACAACATGACATGACAAAACACAACATCAACAACAGTTGAGGGCTGCAACTTCACTTTTTAAATGACAATATCCTGGTTGGACTACTGAAATAAAAAATAATTTGGACAATATCTGACCGATTTTCAAATTTGCAAAAAAAAAACTTTCTCTCATCCTGACGGCGAAAATCAAAAAAAATCTGAAAAGTCAGAAAAAAATCAGACCAATTTTTTTTCATTTTTGTTGCCATAATTAATGCATTTCACATATCTAGATGTGAAATTAAAATAATTTGGACAATAATTGACAGATTTTGAAATTTGTCTAAAATCTCACTAGGAACCATATGTAAGATTGTGGCCAAAACTAGTACTGCAATCACTTTCAAAATACTGAAGCGCGGTGTATCCCCTCCTCCTCACCCTGACTCGAGGTTGCACATGCGGATGGTGAAACACTACTGACTTCGTGATTAGTAGATAGATGGAGGGTGGCGCATCAGTTCAAAACACAACATGACATTTCTTATGTGTAGATGTGAAATAAAAATAATTTGGACAATAATTGACAGATTTCGAAATTTGTCTAAAATCTCACTTTTTTCCTGATCCCGGACCTTAAAGGAACCAATGTAAGATTGTGGCCAAAACTGGTACTGCAATCACTTTCAAAATACTGAAGAGCGGTGTATCCCCTCCCCCTCCCCCTGACTCGAGGTTGCACACGCGGATGGTGAAACACTACTGACTTCGTGATTAGTAGATAGATGGAGGGTGGCGCATCAGTTCAAAACACAACATGACATGACAAAACACAACATCAACAACAGTTGAGGGCTGCAACTTCACTTTTTAAATGACAATATCCTGGTTGGACTACTGAAATAAAAAATAATTTGGACAATATCTGACCGATTTTCAAATTTGCAAAAAAAAAACTTTCTCTCATCCTGACGGCGAAAATCAAAAAAAATCTGAAAAGTCAGGAAAAAATCAGACCAATTTTTTTTCATTTTTGTTGCCATAATTAATGCATTTCACATATCTAGATGTGAAATTAAAATAATTTGGACAATAATTGACAGATTTTGAAATTTGTCTAAAATCTCACTAGGAACCATATGTAAGATTGTGGCCAAAACTAGTACTGCAATCACTTTCAAAATACTGAAGCGCGGTGTATCCCCTCCTCCTCACCCTGACTCGAGGTTGCACATGCGGATGGTGAAACACTACTGACTTCGTGATTAGTAGATAGATGGAGGGTGGCGCATCAGTTCAAAACACAACATGACATTTCTTATGTGTAGATGTGAAATAAAAATAATTTGGACAATAATTGACAGATTTCGAAATTTGTCTAAAATCTCACTTTTTTCCTGATCCCGGACCTTAAAGGAACCAATGTAAGATTGTGGCCAAAACTGGTACTGCAATCACTTTCAAAATACTGAAGAGCGGTGTATCCCCTCCCCCTCCCCCTGACTCGAGGTTGCACACGCGGATGGTGAAACACTACTGACTTCGTGATTAGTAGATAGATGGAGGGTGGCGCATCAGTTCAAAACACAACATGACATGACAAAACACAACATCAACAACAGTTGAGGGCTGCAACTTCACTTTTTAAATGACAATATCCTGGTTGGACTACTGAAATAAAAAATAATTTGGACAATATCTGACCGATTTTCAAATTTGCAAAAAAAAAACTTTCTCTCATCCTGACGGCGAAAATCAAAAAAAATCTGAAAAGTCAGAAAAAAATCAGACCAATTTTTTTTCATTTTTGTTGCCATAATTAATGCATTTCACATATCTAGATGTGAAATTAAAATAATTTGGACAATAATTGACAGATTTTGAAATTTGTCTAAAATCTCACTAGGAACCATATGTAAGATTGTGGCCAAAACTAGTACTGCAATCACTTTCAAAATACTGAAGCGCGGTGTATCCCCTCCTCCTCACCCTGACTCGAGGTTGCACATGCGGATGGTGAAACACTACTGACTTCGTGATTAGTAGATAGATGGAGGGTGGCGCATCAGTTCAAAACACAACATGACATTTCTTATGTGTAGATGTGAAATAAAAATAATTTGGACAATAATTGACAGATTTCGAAATTTGTCTAAAATCTCACTTTTTTCCTGATCCCGGACCTTAAAGGAACCAATGTAAGATTGTGGCCAAAACTGGTACTGCAATCACTTTCAAAATACTGAAGAGCGGTGTATCCCCTCCCCCTCCCCCTGACTCGAGGTTGCACACGCGGATGGTGAAACACTACTGACTTCGTGATTAGTAGATAGATGGAGGGTGGCGCATCAGTTCAAAACACAACATGACATGACAAAACACAACATCAACAACAGTTGAGGGCTGCAACTTCACTTTTTAAATGACAATATCCTGGTTGGACTACTGAAATAAAAAATAATTTGGACAATATCTGACCGATTTTCAAATTTCTCTCATCCTGACGGCGAAAATCAAAAAAAATCTGAAAAGTCAGGAAAAAATCAGACCAATTTTTTTTCATTTTTGTTGCCATAATTAATGCATTTCACATATCTAGATGTGAAATTAAAATAATTTGGACAATAATTGACAGATTTTGAAATTTGTCTAAAATCTCACTAGGAACCATATGTAAGATTGTGGCCAAAACTAGTACTGCAATCACTTTCAAAATACTGAAGCGCGGTGTATCCCCTCCTCCTCACCCTGACTCGAGGTTGCACATGCGGATGGTGAAACACTACTGACTTCGTGATTAGTAGATAGATGGAGGGTGGCGCATCAGTTCAAAACACAACATGACATGACAAAACACAACATCAACAACAGTTGAGGGCTGCAACTTCACTTTTTAAATGACAATATCCTGGTTGGACTACTGAAATAAAAAATAATTTGGACAATATCTGACCGATTTTCAAATTTGCAAAAAAAAAACTTTCTCTCATCCTGACGGAGAAAATCAAAAACAATCTGAAAAGTCAGAAAAAAATCAGACCAATTTTTTTTCATTTTTGTTGCCATAATTAATGCATTTCACATATCTAGATGTGAAATAAAAATAATTTGGACAATAATTGACAGATTTCGAAATTTGTCTAAAATCTCACTTTTTTCCTGATCCCGGACCTTAAAGGAACCAATGTAAGATTGTGGCCAAAACTGGTACTGCAATCACTTTCAAAATACTGAAGAGCGGTGTATCCCCTCCCCCTCCCCCTGACTCGAGGTTGCACACGCGGATGGTGAAACACTACTGACTTCGTGATTAGTAGATAGATGGAGGGTGGCGCATCAGTTCAAAACACAACATGACATGACAAAACACAACATCAACAACAGTTGAGGGCTGCAACTTCACTTTTTAAATGACAATATCCTGGTTGGACTACTGAAATAAAAAATAATTTGGACAATATCTGACCGATTTTCAAATTTGCAAAAAAAAAACTTTCTCTCATCCTGACGGCGAAAATCAAAAAAAATCTGAAAAGTCAGAAAAAAATCAGACCAATTTTTTTTCATTTTTGTTGCCATAATTAATGCATTTCACATATCTAGATGTGAAATTAAAATAATTTGGACAATAATTGACAGATTTTGAAATTTGTCTAAAATCTCACTAGGAACCATATGTAAGATTGTGGCCAAAACTAGTACTGCAATCACTTTCAAAATACTGAAGCGCGGTGTATCCCCTCCTCCTCACCCTGACTCGAGGTTGCACATGCGGATGGTGAAACACTACTGACTTCGTGATTAGTAGATAGATGGAGGGTGGCGCATCAGTTCAAAACACAACATGACATTTCTTATGTGTAGATGTGAAATAAAAATAATTTGGACAATAATTGACAGATTTCGAAATTTGTCTAAAATCTCACTTTTTTCCTGATCCCGGACCTTAAAGGAACCAATGTAAGATTGTGGCCAAAACTGGTACTGCAATCACTTTCAAAATACTGAAGAGCGGTGTATCCCCTCCCCCTCCCCCTGA
The DNA here is from genome assembly GCF_018492685.1 of Alosa sapidissima. Taxonomy (NCBI): domain Eukaryota; kingdom Metazoa; phylum Chordata; class Actinopteri; order Clupeiformes; family Clupeidae; genus Alosa; species Alosa sapidissima. The sequence goes on along the minus strand of NW_024582161.1, from coordinate 77,550 downwards.
CTCGAGGTTGCACACGCGGATGGTGAAACACTACTGACTTCGTGATTAGTAGATAGATGGAGGGTGGCGCATCAGTTCAAAACACAACATGACATGACAAAACACAACATCAACAACAGTTGAGGGCTGCAACTTCACTTTTTAAATGACAATATCCTGGTTGGACTACTGAAATAAAAAATAATTTGGACAATATCTGACCGATTTTCAAATTTGCAAAAAAAAAACTTTCTCTCATCCTGACGGAGAAAATCAAAAACAATCTGAAAAGTCAGAAAAAAATCAGACCAATTTTTTTTCATTTTTGTTGCCATAATTAATGCATTTCACATATCTAGATGTGAAATTAAAATAATTTGGACAATAATTGACAGATTTCGAAATTTGTCTAAAATCTCACTTTTTTCCTGATCCCGGACCTTAAAGGAACCAATGTAAGATTGTGGCCAAAACTGGTACTGCAATCACTTTCAAAATACTGAAGAGCGGTGTATCCCCTCCCCCTCCCCCTGACTCGAGGTTGCACACGCGGATGGTGAAACACTACTGACTTCGTGATTAGTAGATAGATGGAGGGTGGCGCATCAGTTCAAAACACAACATGACATGACAAAACACAACATCAACAACAGTTGAGGGCTGCAACTTCACTTTTTAAATGACAATATCCTGGTTGGACTACTGAAATAAAAAATAATTTGGACAATATCTGACCGATTTTCAAATTTGCAAAAAAAAAACTTTCTCTCATCCTGACGGCGAAAATCAAAAAAAATCTGAAAAGTCAGAAAAAAATCAGACCAATTTTTTTTCATTTTTGTTGCCATAATTAATGCATTTCACATATCTAGATGTGAAATTAAAATAATTTGGACAATAATTGACAGATTTTGAAATTTGTCTAAAATCTCACTAGGAACCATATGTAAGATTGTGGCCAAAACTAGTACTGCAATCACTTTCAAAATACTGAAGCGCGGTGTATCCCCTCCTCCTCACCCTGACTCGAGGTTGCACATGCGGATGGTGAAACACTACTGACTTCGTGATTAGTAGATAGATGGAGGGTGGCGCATCAGTTCAAAACACAACATGACATTTCTTATGTGTAGATGTGAAATAAAAATAATTTGGACAATAATTGACAGATTTCGAAATTTGTCTAAAATCTCACTTTTTTCCTGATCCCGGACCTTAAAGGAACCAATGTAAGATTGTGGCCAAAACTGGTACTGCAATCACTTTCAAAATACTGAAGAGCGGTGTATCCCCTCCCCCTCCCCCTGACTCGAGGTTGCACACGCGGATGGTGAAACACTACTGACTTCGTGATTAGTAGATAGATGGAGGGTGGCGCATCAGTTCAAAACACAACATGACATGACAAAACACAACATCAACAACAGTTGAGGGCTGCAACTTCACTTTTTAAATGACAATATCCTGGTTGGACTACTGAAATAAAAAATAATTTGGACAATATCTGACCGATTTTCAAATTTGCAAAAAAAAAACTTTCTCTCATCCTGACGGCGAAAATCAAAAAAAATCTGAAAAGTCAGAAAAAAATCAGACCAATTTTTTTTCATTTTTGTTGCCATAATTAATGCATTTCACATATCTAGATGTGAAATTAAAATAATTTGGACAATAATTGACAGATTTTGAAATTTGTCTAAAATCTCACTAGGAACCATATGTAAGATTGTGGCCAAAACTAGTACTGCAATCACTTTCAAAATACTGAAGCGCGGTGTATCCCCTCCTCCTCACCCTGACTCGAGGTTGCACATGCGGATGGTGAAACACTACTGACTTCGTGATTAGTAGATAGATGGAGGGTGGCGCATCAGTTCAAAACACAACATGACATTTCTTATGTGTAGATGTGAAATAAAAATAATTTGGACAATAATTGACAGATTTCGAAATTTGTCTAAAATCTCACTTTTTTCCTGATCCCGGACCTTAAAGGAACCAATGTAAGATTGTGGCCAAAACTGGTACTGCAATCACTTTCAAAATACTGAAGAGCGGTGTATCCCCTCCCCCTCCCCCTGACTCGAGGTTGCACACGCGGATGGTGAAACACTACTGACTTCGTGATTAGTAGATAGATGGAGGGTGGCGCATCAGTTCAAAACACAACATGACATGACAAAACACAACATCAACAACAGTTGAGGGCTGCAACTTCACTTTTTAAATGACAATATCCTGGTTGGACTACTGAAATAAAAAATAATTTGGACAATATCTGACCGATTTTCAAATTTGCAAAAAAAAAACTTTCTCTCATCCTGACGGAGAAAATCAAAAACAATCTGAAAAGTCAGAAAAAAATCAGACCAATTTTTTTTCATTTTTGTTGCCATAATTAATGCATTTCACATATCTAGATGTGAAATAAAAATAATTTGGACAATAATTGACAGATTTCGAAATTTGTCTAAAATCTCACTTTTTTCCTGATCCCGGACCTTAAAGGAACCAATGTAAGATTGTGGCCAAAACTGGTACTGCAATCACTTTCAAAATACTGAAGAGCGGTGTATCCCCTCCCCCTCCCCCTGACTCGAGGTTGCACACGCGGATGGTGAAACACTACTGACTTCGTGATTAGTAGATAGATGGAGGGTGGCGCATCAGTTCAAAACACAACATGACATGACAAAACACAACATCAACAACAGTTGAGGGCTGCAACTTCACTTTTTAAATGACAATATCCTGGTTGGACTACTGAAATAAAAAATAATTTGGACAATATCTGACCGATTTTCAAATTTGCAAAAAAAAAACTTTCTCTCATCCTGACGGAGAAAATCAAAAACAATCTGAAAAGTCAGAAAAAAATCAGACCAATTTTTTTTCATTTTTGTTGCCATAATTAATGCATTTCACATATCTAGATGTGAAATTAAAATAATTTGGACAATAATTGACAGATTTTGAAATTTGTCTAAAATCTCACTAGGAACCATATGTAAGATTGTGGCCAAAACTAGTACTGCAATCACTTTCAAAATACTGAAGCGCGGTGTATCCCCTCCTCCTCACCCTGACTCGAGGTTGCACATGCGGATGGTGAAACACTACTGACTTCGTGATTAGTAGATAGATGGAGGGTGGCGCATCAGTTCAAAACACAACATGACATTTCTTATGTGTAGATGTGAAATAAAAATAATTTGGACAATAATTGACAGATTTCGAAATTTGTCTAAAATCTCACTTTTTTCCTGATCCCGGACCTTAAAGGAACCAATGTAAGATTGTGGCCAAAACTGGTACTGCAATCACTTTCAAAATACTGAAGAGCGGTGTATCCCCTCCCCCTCCCCCTGACTCGAGGTTGCACACGCGGATGGTGAAACACTACTGACTTCGTGATTAGTAGATAGATGGAGGGTGGCGCATCAGTTCAAAACACAACATGACATGACAAAACACAACATCAACAACAGTTGAGGGCTGCAACTTCACTTTTTAAATGACAATATCCTGGTTGGACTACTGAAATAAAAAATAATTTGGACAATATCTGACCGATTTTCAAATTTGCAAAAAAAAAACTTTCTCTCATCCTGACGGAGAAAATCAAAAACAATCTGAAAAGTCAGAAAAAAATCAGACCAATTTTTTTTCATTTTTGTTGCCATAATTAATGCATTTCACATATCTAGATGTGAAATTAAAATAATTTGGACAATAATTGACAGATTTCGAAATTTGTCTAAAATCTCGCTTTTTTCCTGAACCCGGACCTTAAAGGAACCATATGTAAGATTGTGGCCAAAACTGGTACTGCAATCACTTTCAAAATACTGAAGCGCGGTGTATCCCCTCCTCCTCACCCTGACTCGAGGTTGCACATGCGGATGGTGAAACACTACTGACTTCGTGATTAGTAGATAGATGGAGGGTGGCGCATCAGTTCAAAACACAACATGACATTTCTTATGTGTAGATGTGAAATAAAAATAATTTGGACAATAATTGACAGATTTCGAAATTTGTCTAAAATCTCACTTTTTTCCTGATCCCGGACCTTAAAGGAACCAATGTAAGATTGTGGCCAAAACTGGTACTGCAATCACTTTCAAAATACTGAAGAGCGGTGTATCCCCTCCCCCTCCCCCTGACTCGAGGTTGCACACGCGGATGGTGAAACACTACTGACTTCGTGATTAGTAGATAGATGGAGGGTGGCGCATCAGTTCAAAACACAACATGACATGACAAAACACAACATCAACAACAGTTGAGGGCTGCAACTTCACTTTTTAAATGACAATATCCTGGTTGGACTACTGAAATAAAAAATAATTTGGACAATATCTGACCGATTTTCAAATTTGCAAAAAAAAAACTTTCTCTCATCCTGACGGAGAAAATCAAAAACAATCTGAAAAGTCAGAAAAAAATCAGACCAATTTTTTTTCATTTTTGTTGCCATAATTAATGCATTTCACATATCTAGATGTGAAATTAAAATAATTTGGACAATAATTGACAGATTTCGAAATTTGTCTAAAATCTCACTTTTTTCCTGATCCCGGACCTTAAAGGAACCAATGTAAGATTGTGGCCAAAACTGGTACTGCAATCACTTTCAAAATACTGAAGAGCGGTGTATCCCCTCCCCCTCCCCCTGACTCGAGGTTGCACACGCGGATGGTGAAACACTACTGACTTCGTGATTAGTAGATAGATGGAGGGTGGCGCATCAGTTCAAAACACAACATGACATGACAAAACACAACATCAACAACAGTTGAGGGCTGCAACTTCACTTTTTAAATGACAATATCCTGGTTGGACTACTGAAATAAAAAATAATTTGGACAATATCTGACCGATTTTCAAATTTGCAAAAAAAAAACTTTCTCTCATCCTGACGGCGAAAATCAAAAAAAATCTGAAAAGTCAGAAAAAAATCAGACCAATTTTTTTTCATTTTTGTTGCCATAATTAATGCATTTCACATATCTAGATGTGAAATTAAAATAATTTGGACAATAATTGACAGATTTTGAAATTTGTCTAAAATCTCACTAGGAACCATATGTAAGATTGTGGCCAAAACTAGTACTGCAATCACTTTCAAAATACTGAAGCGCGGTGTATCCCCTCCTCCTCACCCTGACTCGAGGTTGCACATGCGGATGGTGAAACACTACTGACTTCGTGATTAGTAGATAGATGGAGGGTGGCGCATCAGTTCAAAACACAACATGACATTTCTTATGTGTAGATGTGAAATAAAAATAATTTGGACAATAATTGACAGATTTCGAAATTTGTCTAAAATCTCACTTTTTTCCTGATCCCGGACCTTAAAGGAACCAATGTAAGATTGTGGCCAAAACTGGTACTGCAATCACTTTCAAAATACTGAAGAGCGGTGTATCCCCTCCCCCTCCCCCTGACTCGAGGTTGCACACGCGGATGGTGAAACACTACTGACTTCGTGATTAGTAGATAGATGGAGGGTGGCGCATCAGTTCAAAACACAACATGACATGACAAAACACAACATCAACAACAGTTGAGGGCTGCAACTTCACTTTTTAAATGACAATATCCTGGTTGGACTACTGAAATAAAAAATAATTTGGACAATATCTGACCGATTTTCAAATTTGCAAAAAAAAAAACTTTCTCTCATCCTGACGGAGAAAATCAAAAACAATCTGAAAAGTCAGAAAAAAATCAGACCAATTTTTTTTCATTTTTGTTGCCATAATTAATGCATTTCACATATCTAGATGTGAAATTAAAATAATTTGGACAATAATTGACAGATTTTGAAATTTGTCTAAAATCTCACTAGGAACCATATGTAAGATTGTGGCCAAAACTAGTACTGCAATCACTTTCAAAATACTGAAGCGCGGTGTATCCCCTCCTCCTCACCCTGACTCGAGGTTGCACATGCGGATGGTGAAACACTACTGACTTCGTGATTAGTAGATAGATGGAGGGTGGCGCATCAGTTCAAAACACAACATGACATTTCTTATGTGTAGATGTGAAATAAAAATAATTTGGACAATAATTGACAGATTTCGAAATTTGTCTAAAATCTCACTTTTTTCCTGATCCCGGACCTTAAAGGAACCAATGTAAGATTGTGGCCAAAACTGGTACTGCAATCACTTTCAAAATACTGAAGAGCGGTGTATCCCCTCCCCCTCCCCCTGACTCGAGGTTGCACACGCGGATGGTGAAACACTACTGACTTCGTGATTAGTAGATAGATGGAGGGTGGCGCATCAGTTCAAAACACAACATGACATGACAAAACACAACATCAACAACAGTTGAGGGCTGCAACTTCACTTTTTAAATGACAATATCCTGGTTGGACTACTGAAATAAAAAATAATTTGGACAATATCTGACCGATTTTCAAATTTGCAAAAAAAAAACTTTCTCTCATCCTGACGGCGAAAATCAAAAAAAATCTGAAAAGTCAGAAAAAAATCAGACCAATTTTTTTTCATTTTTGTTGCCATAATTAATGCATTTCACATATCTAGATGTGAAATTAAAATAATTTGGACAATAATTGACAGATTTTGAAATTTGTCTAAAATCTCACTAGGAACCATATGTAAGATTGTGGCCAAAACTAGTACTGCAATCACTTTCAAAATACTGAAGCGCGGTGTATCCCCTCCTCCTCACCCTGACTCGAGGTTGCACATGCGGATGGTGAAACACTACTGACTTCGTGATTAGTAGATAGATGGAGGGTGGCGCATCAGTTCAAAACACAACATGACATTTCTTATGTGTAGATGTGAAATAAAAATAATTTGGACAATAATTGACAGATTTCGAAATTTGTCTAAAATCTCACTTTTTTCCTGATCCCGGACCTTAAAGGAACCAATGTAAGATTGTGGCCAAAACTGGTACTGCAATCACTTTCAAAATACTGAAGAGCGGTGTATCCCCTCCCCCTCCCCCTGACTCGAGGTTGCACACGCGGATGGTGAAACACTACTGACTTCGTGATTAGTAGATAGATGGAGGGTGGCGCATCAGTTCAAAACACAACATGACATGACAAAACACAACATCAACAACAGTTGAGGGCTGCAACTTCACTTTTTAAATGACAATATCCTGGTTGGACTACTGAAATAAAAAATAATTTGGACAATATCTGACCGATTTTCAAATTTGCAAAAAAAAAACTTTCTCTCATCCTGACGGAGAAAATCAAAAACAATCTGAAAAGTCAGAAAAAAATCAGACCAATTTTTTTTCATTTTTGTTGCCATAATTAATGCATTTCACATATCTAGATGTGAAATTAAAATAATTTGGACAATAATTGACAGATTTCGAAATTTGTCTAAAATCTCACTTTTTTCCTGATCCCGGACCTTAAAGGAACCAATGTAAGATTGTGGCCAAAACTGGTACTGCAATCACTTTCAAAATACTGAAGAGCGGTGTATCCCCTCCCCCTCCCCCTGACTCGAGGTTGCACACGCGGATGGTGAAACACTACTGACTTCGTGATTAGTAGATAGATGGAGGGTGGCGCATCAGTTCAAAACACAACATGACATGACAAAACACAACATCAACAACAGTTGAGGGCTGCAACTTCACTTTTTAAATGACAATATCCTGGTTGGACTACTGAAATAAAAAATAATTTGGACAATATCTGACCGATTTTCAAATTTGCAAAAAAAAAACTTTCTCTCATCCTGACGGCGAAAATCAAAAAAAATCTGAAAAGTCAGGAAAAAATCAGACCAATTTTTTTTCATTTTTGTTGCCATAATTAATGCATTTCACATATCTAGATGTGAAATTAAAATAATTTGGACAATAATTGACAGATTTTGAAATTTGTCTAAAATCTCACTAGGAACCATATGTAAGATTGTGGCCAAAACTAGTACTGCAATCACTTTCAAAATACTGAAGCGCGGTGTATCCCCTCCTCCTCACCCTGACTCGAGGTTGCACATGCGGATGGTGAAACACTACTGACTTCGTGATTAGAAGATAGATGGAGGGTGGCGCATCAGTTCAAAACACAACATGACATTTCTTATGTGTAGATGTGAAATAAAAATAATTTGGACAATAATTGACAGATTTCGAAATTTGTCTAAAATCTCACTTTTTTCCTGATCCCGGACCTTAAAGGAACCAATGTAAGATTGTGGCCAAAACTGGTACTGCAATCACTTTCAAAATACTGAAGAGCGGTGTATCCCCTCCCCCTCCCCCTGACTCGAGGTTGCACACGCGGATGGTGAAACACTACTGACTTCGTGATTAGTAGATAGATGGAGGGTGGCGCATCAGTTCAAAACACAACATGACATGACAAAACACAACATCAACAACAGTTGAGGGCTGCAACTTCACTTTTTAAATGACAATATCCTGGTTGGACTACTGAAATAAAAAATAATTTGGACAATATCTGACCGATTTTCAAATTTGCAAAAAAAAAACTTTCTCTCATCCTGACGGAGAAAATCAAAAACAATCTGAAAAGTCAGAAAAAAATCAGACCAATTTTTTTTCATTTTTGTTGCCATAATTAATGCATTTCACATATCTAGATGTGAAATTAAAATAATTTGGACAATAATTGACAGATTTTGAAATTTGTCTAAAATCTCACTAGGAACCATATGTAAGATTGTGGCCAAAACTAGTACTGCAATCACTTTCAAAATACTGAAGCGCGGTGTATCCCCTCCTCCTCACCCTGACTCGAGGTTGCACATGCGGATGGTGAAACACTACTGACTTCGTGATTAGTAGATAGATGGAGGGTGGCGCATCAGTTCAAAACACAACATGACATTTCTTATGTGTAGATGTGAAATAAAAATAATTTGGACAATAATTGACAGATTTCGAAATTTGTCTAAAATCTCACTTTTTTCCTGATCCCGGACCTTAAAGGAACCAATGTAAGATTGTGGCCAAAACTGGTACTGCAATCACTTTCAAAATACTGAAGAGCGGTGTATCCCCTCCCCCTCCCCCTGACTCGAGGTTGCACACGCGGATGGTGAAACACTACTGACTTCGTGATTAGTAGATAGATGGAGGGTGGCGCATCAGTTCAAAACACAACATGACATGACAAAACACAACATCAACAACAGTTGAGGGCTGCAACTTCACTTTTTAAATGACAATATCCTGGTTGGACTACTGAAATAAAAAATAATTTGGACAATATCTGACCGATTTTCAAATTTGCAAAAAAAAAACTTTCTCTCATCCTGACGGAGAAAATCAAAAACAATCTGAAAAGTCAGAAAAAAATCAGACCAATTTTTTTTCATTTTTGTTGCCATAATTAATGCATTTCACATATCTAGATGTGAAATTAAAATAATTTGGACAATAATTGACAGATTTTGAAATTTGTCTAAAATCTCACTAGGAACCATATGTAAGATTGTGGCCAAAACTAGTACTGCAATCACTTTCAAAATACTGAAGCGCGGTGTATCCCCTCCTCCTCACCCTGACTCGAGGTTGCACATGCGGATGGTGAAACACTACTGACTTCGTGATTAGTAGATAGATGGAGGGTGGCGCATCAGTTCAAAACACAACATGACATTTCTTATGTGTAGATGTGAAATAAAAATAATTTGGACAATAATTGACAGATTTCGAAATTTGTCTAAAATCTCACTTTTTTCCTGATCCCGGACCTTAAAGGAACCAATGTAAGATTGTGGCCAAAACTGGTACTGCAATCACTTTCAAAATACTGAAGAGCGGTGTATCCCCTCCCCCTCCCCCTGACTCGAGGTTGCACACGCGGATGGTGAAACACTACTGACTTCGTGATTAGTAGATAGATGGAGGGTGGCGCATCAGTTCAAAACACAACATGACATGACAAAACACAACATCAACAACAGTTGAGGGCTGCAACTTCACTTTTTAAATGACAATATCCTGGTTGGACTACTGAAATAAAAAATAATTTGGACAATATCTGACCGATTTTCAAATTTGCAAAAAAAAAACTTTCTCTCATCCTGACGGCGAAAATCAAAAAAAATCTGAAAAGTCAGAAAAAAATCAGACCAATTTTTTTTCATTTTTGTTGCCATAATTAATGCATTTCACATATCTAGATGTGAAATTAAAATAATTTGGACAATAATTGACAGATTTTGAAATTTGTCTAAAATCTCACTAGGAACCATATGTAAGATTGTGGCCAAAACTAGTACTGCAATCACTTTCAAAATACTGAAGCGCGGTGTATCCCCTCCTCCTCACCCTGACTCGAGGTTGCACATGCGGATGGTGAAACACTACTGACTTCGTGATTAGTAGATAGATGGAGGGTGGCGCATCAGTTCAAAACACAACATGACATTTCTTATGTGTAGATGTGAAATAAAAATAATTTGGACAATAATTGACAGATTTCGAAATTTGTCTAAAATCTCACTTTTTTCCTGATCCCGGACCTTAAAGGAACCAATGTAAGATTGTGGCCAAAACTGGTACTGCAATCACTTTCAAAATACTGAAGAGCGGTGTATCCCCTCCCCCTCCCCCTGACTCGAGGTTGCACACGCGGATGGTGAAACACTACTGACTTCGTGATTAGTAGATAGATGGAGGGTGGCGCATCAGTTCAAAACACAACATGACATGACAAAACACAACATCAACAACAGTTGAGGGCTGCAACTTCACTTTTTAAATGACAATATCCTGGTTGGACTACTGAAATAAAAAATAATTTGGACAATATCTGACCGATTTTCAAATTTGCAAAAAAAAAACTTTCTCTCATCCTGACGGAGAAAATCAAAAACAATCTGAAAAGTCAGAAAAAAATCAGACCAATTTTTTTTCATTTTTGTTGCCATAATTAATGCATTTCACATATCTAGATGTGAAATTAAAATAATTTGGACAATAATTGACAGATTTCGAAATTTGTCTAAAATCTCACTTTTTTCCTGATCCCGGACCTTAAAGGAACCAATGTAAGATTGTGGCCAAAACTGGTACTGCAATCACTTTCAAAATACTGAAGAGCGGTGTATCCCCTCCCCCTCCCCCTGACTCGAGGTTGCACACGCGGATGGTGAAACACTACTGACTTCGTGATTAGTAGATAGATGGAGGGTGGCGCATCATTTCAAAACACAACATGACATGACAAAACACAACATCAACAACTTCACTTTTTAAATGACAATATCCTGGCTGGACTACTGTTGTCAGTGATATAAGTATTTGAAATGAACATGATTTCTTAATGTCTAGTGACATATCAGGGCCATTTTATGATTAATTGAAATATTTTTCTTACATACGGTTCCTTTAAAAACCCTCCGGCAACAGAGAGTATATAGCACTCAAAACCCACCTGTTGAAAACTTTTGAACTGTCAGACGCTGAGAGAGCCAACAGGCTTTTCTCCCTTCAAGGACTGGGTGACAGCAAACCACCTGAGCTCATGGACCGTATGCTGGATCTCTTGGGTGAGCACAGACCCGGAGGCTGGCTGAAGAGGCTGAGCGCTTTGGGTTGCACTATGTGCATGTTAAATGCGCTTTAAAAATAAATCTGACTTGATTTGACTTGACTTGACTTCCTGGTAAGTCAAGGACATTGTGTGGCCGCGCTTTTTCCCGCACACATCGCTCCTGTGACACTCATCGCTGCAACTACTTCTCGTCGGCAGCAGTCTTCTGGCCCCCAACAGTCTTCAGGCTTGTGTTTTTATCATGTCAAGTTTGGACCCAAGGCTAACAAATGTCGTTCGCCGTGCAGTTTCGGCGGTTCGGGAAATGCTAGGGCCGGCGCTCAGTAGTGGCCATGAGCGTCGGCCGCGTAGGCAGGCTGCTTTTCATCCGTGACAGCATCTCCGGACGCACAGAAGAGCATCCTGCCTGCATTCTGTTTGGACATGGTGACTGACAGCCACGGCCCCCCTATGGAAGCTGCCAATGGTAGCCCCATCCGCACATATGGAACGAGGTACGTGTGTTTGTTGTGTTTCGGAGGACAGCGGTTTGGCTGGGACTTTGTTACAGCAAAGGTTGCCGTTCCCCTACTCGGAGCCAATTTTCTGTGTGCACATGGACTGTTGGTAGATGTCAAGAACCGCCGTTTGATTGACGCCGTCTCATTTTGTTCTTATACGTGCACGCTAAGCGGAACTGACTCCATACGACTGTCTAGCATGCTATCAGCCTCAGATGACTTCCACCGTCTACTTGCCGAGTTCCCAGCGCTCACTCAGTCCACTTTCTCTGCATCCGCTGAGAATGGTGTGGAGCATCATCTCGCCACTACTGATCCACCCGTCTACGCTCGCGCTTGGCGCCTCAACCCGACCAAGCTTGCCGTTGCAAAGGCTGAATTTGCAAACATGGAATGCCTGGGTATAGTCCGTCGATCCGACAGCCCGTTGGCTTCACCCCTACACTTCGTCCCCAAACCGGGCGGCGGCTGGCGCCCGTGTGGCGACTACCGGCGGCTTAATGAGGCAACAACACCTGACCGATACCCAGTCCCGAACATACAGGATTTTTCAGCTCACCTGGCAGATAAGGTGATTTTTTCCAAGGTGGACCTTGTCCAGGGATATCATCAGGTACTGGTGCACCCACTGGACATTCCCAAAACAGCCGTGATCACGCCGTTTGGTGTTTTTGAGTTCCTGCGCATGCCTTAAAAACGCCGCCCAATCTTTTCAACGCGTCATGGACTCTGTTTTGTGGGACCTACCTTTTCTTTTTGTGTACCTGGATGACATCCTCGTAGCGAGCACGTCCAAGTCTCAACACCTGGCGCACCTCCGAACACTTTTTGAGCGACTTAGACAACACGGGCTAATTGTCAACCCCGCCAAGTGCCAGTTTGGTCTCTCCACCGTTGACTTCCTGGGACACAGAGTCACTAAGGACAGTGCAGTCCCTCTCCCATCAAAGGTGGAGGCAGTAACAAAGTTCCCACGCCCGTTCACTGTCAAATCCCTACAGGTGTTCCTGGGCATGGTGAATTTTTACCACCGTTTCATCCCTCGAGCTGCTCAGCTTATGCGGCCTTTGCACGAGAAAGGTAAGCCCAAGCACCTTGTGGTGGTCAGAGAGCAGGGACAAGGCTTTTGCTGCCACTAAGGCAGCCCTGGCGAATTCCACCATGTTGGCGCATCCTTCTTCAACAGCCTCCATCGCCATCACCTCGGACGCCTCAGACTACGCTGTCGGTGCTGTCTACGAGCAGTGAGTAGGCGGGGCCTGGCAGCCGCTGGCTTTCTTTAGCCGTCAGCTGCGTCCCAGCGAGCGTAAGTACAGCACTTTCGACCGGGAGCTGCTTGGTCTCTACCTCGCCATCAGACATTTTTGTTCCCTGCTGGAAGGTCGACACTTCACTGCTTTTGTGGACCACAAGGCACTGACTTTTGCCATGGCCAAGGTGGCTGAGCCGTGGTCCGCCCGCCAGCAACGCCATCTGTCCTACATTTCAGAGTTCACTACAGACTTGCAACATGTTGCTGGTAAGACTGGCGGACTGGCGGACGTGGCGGACTGTCTGTCACGGGCTGTGGCGGGGGCAGTCCATCTTTGCTTTGATTACCACCGCATGTCAGCAGATCAGACCATAGACCCGGATGTGCCACTCCTGAGGACCTCAACTACAGGGCTGCAGAACGAGGACGTGGTTTTTGGAGATGCTGGCACCACACTCTTGTGTGACGTCTCTACAGGCAGTCCTCAGCCAATCGTTCCCACAGGATGGAGACAAGTTTTTGATGCCATCTATGGTCTCTCCCACCCAGGTTCGAAAGCGTCACAGAGACTGGTTGCAGCAAAGTTTGTCTGGCACGGCCTCAAGAAGGACGTTAGGGACTGGACTAACACCTGTGTTGAGTGCCAACGGGCCAAAGTACACCGTCACACTAAAGCACAGCTAGAGTTGTTCCCGGTTCCAGAGAGACGTTTTGACCATGTGAATGTAGATCTGGTCGGCCCTCTGCCATCTTCTCACGGTTTCACATACCTGTTAACCATGGTTGACAGGACAACCCGCTGGCCTGAAGCTGTGCCACTGACTTCTGTGGCGACTGTTGAGATGACACGGGCATTTATCGGAACCTGGGTTGCTCGTTTCGGCACCCCCTATATATCCTGTGACCGAGGCGCGCAGGACCGAGGCGCTTCCACGTCTGAGCTGTGGAATGCTGTCGCACAGAGCCTCGGGGTGAAACTCCACCACACGACTGCATATCACCCGCAGGCTAACGGACTCTGTGAACGTTTTCATAGGTCAATGAAGGCTACCCTGTGTGCCAGCCTCAAAGACAGCAACTGGATCGACAAACTCCCGTGGGTGATGTCAGGACCGCGCCAAAGGAGGACTTACAGCCGCTGCGGGTCCCAGGGGATTTTGTCCCTAGCACCACGGTTACTTGGTCTGCTTACTCTCCAGCGGTCAACTCTATTGGACAATGCGAGGCTTTTCGCACCTGTCCCTACTTCCCGTCACGGCCTCCCTCAGTCGCACATTCCCACTGGGCTTCAGACGGCTGATTATGTTTTCATGCTCCACGATGCCTACAGAGGACCGTGTTTTGGAGGCAGGAGACAAACATTTTGTGGTGGACATGGGCGGCAAACCGGAGCGACTCTCCATTGACCGCCTCAAACCGGCTCACTTGGATGTGGCCAGGCCCGTTGACCTGGCCCAGCCCCCACGACGCGGACGGCCTCCAGCTCTGCCCCCACCCCCTACTCCCCTCTCTCCCAAGCCATGCCCCACACCCGTGTCATGACGGGACACCTGCCGCAGTTGGGTCTCATCGACCTCCGGTACAGCACATCCGTTGTGAACGGTTAATACGCCCACCTCCCCGTTGACTGTTGATTGTACTTCTGATATGGTGAATTCTGGGGGAATGTGACCGGCATAATTCACCTTTGTTATTAAGTGTGGTTCTACACACCGTTTATATTAAACACAGCACTTTGTTCTGTCTGTAGTTACTTCATGTGTAAGTATAACTGTTCAGGGATCGTGGTCCCTTTAAATGTTATGAATGTGTGATGACGTGTAGTCCCATGCCGGTTTTGTTGCTGGACAGCGCCATTTTAGTTTCAGTGTTTTTTTCTATGTAAATAAACGACACACGCATTTATGTGCTCAACGTGAGAAATTGTCTCTTTCGATTTAATGCAATTTCCACAGCAAAATCATTCCAAGACCTTAAATCAGTTATAATTAACCTTAGTGTAGGGGGCATTTCAGGAAATAACATTATTCAATTTCCATTGTTATCAGTTCAAACTACTCACTCCACCACACAACATTATATATGTTTCATTTTGTCACTTTCATATGTTTTGCTCACTTTCATATGTTTGAAATGAAATTATACATTCTTCATTGTTATCTGCACAATTTCATTGCATTAACAAGGCAAAACCATCCCAACAACCTTGTAATAAGTATAAAATGACTTTGCAATGTCACAAATGATATTGCAAGGTTATTTGCATTATTCCATACTTATTTCAAGGTTGCTATTATATTAGTAATTATATGCAAGGTCATTCACAAATTCAATTTTGATTTCAAGGTTGTTGGAACGTTTTTTTTATTTCAATTATATTCCAACAGCATTTCAATGTCCTTCTGTTGTTTTAGCCATGATGTTAAAATGTAATTTGCATGTAAGTTATTCCATAAGTTATTATATACATATTGCAAGGATGTTGGAATGGTTTTGCTAAGTTATTGCAAGGTAATCACAATGTTATGCCACCTTATATAAAAGTATAGTAAGTATATAAAAACATTGCAATTTCATAACAATAGCATGGCAAAAACATCCCAAGAACCTTGAAATAATTATATAATAAAGCAGTGGTAGTATGTGGCAGAGACCAGTATTTCACCAAGGCATCAACTGGATAACAGAGTACTGTCAGCCAATAGAACAAATTAACCCTTTCGTGCCCGTGCCGAACATTCCATTGTTGCTGCTGGATGACCTCCACACAAAAAACCTTATTTCCTGAATATAATACACACCAAAAATGGGATATACATACCATTGTAATGAAAAGGATAAGTTCTATGAAATTATGTAAAATACATATGGTAATTACAGTAGTATGAACAGTATTTAAAAACCCTCTCCAAAAATGTATATCCTGTATATTTCATTCACATAAAAATGAATTTTCATCATATTTCTCTACAAGATAGAGAAAAATATATCTATAAAACATGTTCAGCAAGCTGTGGGCTATTTAACAAAAAAGACTGTATTGGAATAACATTAACATTTCAAAAGTTACGATAATTTTAGTGATCATTGTAAAAAAAAATGCAGGAAACGGGATTTAGAATGTTGACAGAATTTCACAGAAGTCACTTTTTCACCAACAAAATAAAAGTATGCATTTATGTATAAGTGTATAATTGTAATCTAGGAATCAACATCACTCAAAACTCAATGTGTTCTAAACATTTGAAAGTGGATTACATACTTAGAACAAGCCTGTGGAGAATAAACACATACACACAAACTTATACTCAAACTCAAAAACACCCACACAGACACACTTACAGAGTAGGATAGGGAAAGGTGGGGTGGGGAAGCTAAAGGTTGAACACAGAAGATCTATGACTCATTACTAAACGCAACCGCTGACAGCAATTTGTTTATCAATAAAACAAATTCGCCTACCGTTAAACTCCAGGGCCATACAATCTACTTTAGTTTTATTATGTACCTTTTTTATAACAAGCTCCTGCTGTACAGGAATATGTACTTGATGGTTGAAGCAGCTGAAGGTGACGCAAAATTGTCAACGGAAATGCCTGCCGGCTGTTGTGATAGATAGCATTCCTTCTTGTGCCTATTTCACAAAAGCAGAATTAAGGCATCCGGGATAAGTTACTCAATGAATCCAAAACAAGAGTTTACAGGCTTAATTGGTTGCACAACAAGCAAGCCAGGACGAGCAGACACAGATTCATCAAGCCAGGTGAAACCTATCCGCGCTCATGGCTCCCTCAAATAGACCCCGTCACCGATCACAGATTCACTAATTCACCATGGCAACTAGAGCGTCTTCATTGCTTCTTCTACGGTGTGAAGTAGGTAGCGATAGCATTTTCACAACAGCAACAAACAGCAACACATCTGTTTAAGGGAATATTGCAGCTAGTGCCGCGACCACCACGCGCGAAATGGTTAGGCACTCCCGTGACATCACGTTGCATGACAGATCAGGAATGGCGAGTATGTAAGAGTTAATTAATGATCACAAACGTTTAAATAATGACAGTGACATATAACAATGTGTAGTGGGCAGTGGAATTGGTTTCCGTTTGTGGTGACTGCTGACTGAGATAAGGGATGAGATTAAATAGATCCTGGAATTTAGCCTAGTCTGGAGCACGCTAGCTCCACAGAATAAATCGCCATGGTAACTTATACCATAACATTTCCTGCTGCCCCCTATCCTGATTTTGTGCAACTGGATAACGTATAAATTGAGCCAGGATAACAAAGATATCCCGGCTTATTCCCTTATCCTAGTTTTGTGCAATAGTTCCCCAGGTTGGTAAAATCACATGACAACAATGTGAGTAAAAAACATGAGTAAAAAAGAACATAATTCTATTTCACACAGTGTGTAGAAGTCTGCACCATCCTAAGCACGGCACATAAATCTATACATTCTTCCTCCATCCCCTCATTGTCTTCAGCATTATGAGCGCAAGCTCATGAGCAGTCAGCTACATCTTCAGGCTTGTGAGGTATAGGTAGGTCTTGTCATCCTCCATCTGAAACAACAGCAAAATCATACAAATACCTATATATAATGTGAAAAATAAAATCACAAAACTACAGATTTGTGCATGTATGTATGTACTCAAAAGATGAGGTAGTCTAAACTATTGAAGCATCCTCAGAATATACTCGAAATATTTCCAAGTATGAAATCTGATTGCCTGGCTGGCATCAAGATAAAGACAGATTACATTTCTCCTAGTAACAAACTGCTGAAATGCAAAAATGACAGTTCTGATAGAATATTTGATTTCACATCAGTTTTCTATAACTACATATTGAGAGGAGTTGTGCTTCATCTATTTCAAGTCATGCCATCTTAGAAAATGTTGAGACAAGCACGTCTGATGTTTTGTCATTTAAAAGTTAGCAGGCTAAAATAGTTCACACTACAGAATGTACTACAGGTAACAACCCGAGGAAAGGCAATAAGTTAATTACATTTCTGACAGAATATCACATCTTATTTTCTAGAACTACATATTGAGAGGAGTAAAAATATTGCTAAACTCATTTCACGTAACGCAACTTGAAACGCGGCGCCCATTGATTTATTCAGCTTTGGTTTGCTATACTGTCTTGCCAATATAATGCTTACTTAACAATCAAATTGGTACTAGAAAACAAACGTACCTACAGGTTTGTGCCCGTGCCGAACATTCCATTGTTGCTGCTGGATGACCTCCTCACACAAAAAACCTTATTTGCTGAATATAATACATACCAAAAATGGGATATACATACCATTGTAATGAAAAGGATCAGTTCTATGAAATGATGTAAAATACATATGGTAATTACAGTAATATGAACAGTATTTAAAAACCCTCTCCAAAAATGTATATCCTGTATATTTCATTCACATAAAAATGAATTGTCATCATATTTCTCTACAAGATAGAGAAAAATATATCTATAAGACATGTTCAGCAAGCTGTGGGCTATTTAACAAAAAAGACTGTATTGGAATAACATTAACATTTCAAAAGTTACGATAATTTTAGTGATCATTGTAAAAAAATGCAGGAAACGGGATTTAGAATGTTGACAGAATTTCACAGAAGTCAAAGTATAATGCTTACTAAACAATCAAATTGGTACTAGAAAACAAACGTACCTACAGGTTAGAAAAGGTTAGAAAAACAAACGAGAATATTGCAAGCAGTTCAGAATTATACAGCTAGCTAGTTTCGTGACGATGCACTATGAAATTCTTTATATAAAGAAGCCTAGGCAGAACAGGACATTTTCATGCAATGGACTATTATCACTAACCCTATTATCCTCTTTATTATTCTTTTTCCGATCAAATTCAACGTCTAATGCGATGGAAGCCGCTGGTCTTGAAACAGACTTTTTATATTTACGATAAAAAAAACGAGCAATAAATTCCGCCATGGCGGCAACCTTTTGCATTATGACGTGACCTGCAGCTGAAAGCGATAAACCGCTGCAATCTGGAGCTGTGACTCTTTTTAACTTTATGGTCTGACCAGCCTGCCATGATTCCCATTTTACTTGCACGTAAAACTCTCCTTCAGAGGCACATTTCTAATACAGACAGGTTTTTGGTATTGACTCATTAATCTCGTCAAACATTATGTTGTGTGATATGTTAGGTAAGCCAAACTAGCGTTATAACGTTAGGGAAATGGTTAACGTTAGTACTTTGCTACCCTATCGGTATTCATTATGTAAGGAAACCCATTTAATAAACGTCAACTTTAAAGTGACTGGTTAGCTGTAGATTTCGACAACGTTAGCTAACCACAACCAAACCTAACGTAGCTCCCAGCTAAGCATGTGCTCAGCAGCGTTTTAACTAATGTTAACGTTAACCAGACGGTACGAATACTATGGCTCTGGGTCGATTAAATACACCTGTGGGAAAGGATGTATTTAAACCTGATGATAGTCATGAATATGATACTGTTAAGAAAAGGACCGTATGCCCAAAGTCTGCCACACTACAAAACTTGAGGTATAACATAGACTATGTTTACTTGGCCTACTACTACTACTACTTATTTCTGCATTATTCTGGCCTATAAATTAAAGCACAGCCTGGCACATAAATCAAGCTTTCCAGTTGTAGTACATCCTATAAGTACATCGTAATATCTAGAAAAAAAGTTTCTGATAACCAACTATGCTATTAGCTGTTAAAACTAATAGCGGAGTTGGTTATCAATATACTAAGAATGGTCCAAGGAATTGTCCGGAGTAAAATGCACTTTAGATCAATTTACGGATGATTGGGCGTACATACGTTGAGTTGACAAAATTCTTACAGGTGATCTAGTATTAAGTGTTCTCACCAATCTAATATTGACCATCAAATGTCCAATTGCCCGTTTAGGCATTCAAAAAGGCATTCGAACAGTTTGATAATGTTGGAGGTTATTGTGCAGTATTGGAAATATAGGATAGTAATTTGATCATACAGTTTTGAATGTTAAAAGTGAATAAACGTTTTTGAGAGGTGGATAAACTCTAATAAGAGGTGGTTAAGGCCTAAACTCTATTTCTGAAATTTCAGAGGTGGAATAAACTGCGTTTACTCGCGTTTAGCCTCCACTACATCCTAATTTTGCGCTCATAGGCCTACTCCCAGCTTCGTAACAGAAAGGTAATATTTGACTGTAAACTATACATATTTTATATCATAATATAGCCTACACAACCAAGGGACGAAAGTTATCCTCTGAAAGTAGGGCATCTTCATATTTAGTGTTGCGTCGGAGTTGTGTAAAGAGGTGCAGAGCGCGCACCTGTTTGCTTTTTTTGACCGGCAGTGCCCAAGATCAGAATAATGTAGGATAAAATATAAATGTAAGCCTAAAGCAAACAATAAAGGACAATGTTTAAGCCATTGAACATTATTGAAAGAAAATTATAGCAAAGATATGCAGAATGAATGAAAAATGACCGGCGAACTAGGCTACTACTAGGTTACTTTTTCTACAAACATACGAAACATACATATATTTACAAACATACGAAATGTTGATTATTGACATTACTGCAAGCAGAAGGAATGAAAGCAAGCAGAGGACAATGAACATGGATGCAAAGCTTTGCTGGAATATATAATTTTACATAAGCTAAATATTTTAGGCCATTGATTTCATTAAAATATATGCTAATGATATTGATGAGGGGGTGTAAACACAAGGAAAAATCCTATATTCCTATTATAGAAGCACTTCCTAAACTCATTGCTGTGTCCTATCTTATCTCAGACCTATCTTATCTTAACTGTTATCTGTAACAGTTAGATTTTTAAATTGGCAATCGTCCAGTCATGCCTGTTTCTATGATTAAAAGGTGTACGAGACTGCCTTTATCTATGATTAGAATGTCAGATTACAAAGATGGTATTCTAAAGAATCTTTTACAGTTGGTTGCTCAAGATGGACAAACCATAATATCAGAGAAATAGGCCTTGGGTTAGGCCTATGTAGGATGCAAGAGAGTGTGTCAATATTTATTTATTTGCTGTATAGGATGAAAAACAAAAAACATAATTATAATAATAAATAATAGTGTAATATTCTGTAATAAAGATTAATATTTATTTGTTATAAATGTTGTAAATGATTAAAACACATAGCTTATAGGCCTACATCTTTAAGTTTTCACTTAATTAACTAATTTTGTAAAGAAAAAACCGTTATGATGTCCCTAACAGTCATGTTCATCATTTTGTCTTAGGCTATGCTCAACAATACTGTTGCAGTCAGTTTTGGCAGTTATTTTGCATTAGCAAAATTTTGCAACTTAGGATGTGCCATCCTAAGTTAGGATTCCTAAGTTAGGAAATTCTTGAGTTAGGATGGTTCTGTAATGGCCAAATTCCTATCTTTAGATAGGATTTTTTCCTAAAGTAGAGTAGACAAAAGGTAATGAAATAAACACCTAAATGTGTAAATCAGACTTTGTTGTTGTAGTGTCAAAAAATACATGCCATGGTAACAAATTAGCCAAAAATCTTAAAATTGACCAGTGCATGAAAAAACGATGTTTTCACCTGCCGTGTCTCGCATTAACTGGAAAGTTAACGTAATTACAGACGTTAACGTACAGATATTGACGCTCTGGTTCTAGTACATCAGGTCACTTTGTATAAAATCAAGCATCTAGAATTATGAATGCAGACTGCATTGATTTATTATATTGTATGTTATAGCTTCTACCATTTGAGTTAAAGCTAACAAATATGCTCCTGTTTTTATTTAACCCATTTGTTAACGTTGTAAACCGCTTGTTTGTGTATCAAATAGGCCATCCTACGTTTTCATTCGACGCTGTTGCTTCTAAGTAAACACTATCACGGTATGCTATCATAGTTTGTCTTTCATTAGAATGTATGGTGCTTAATTAATACTCCTATAATGGTATTCATGAAAGCCATGAATAGGTTACTCTTACGAAATGGACCATACAACCAAAGTCTTGTTAAAACAAGAATACAGAAAAACAGCATACAGAAGTTGAGGTATAACGTTTGTGTTGTCTACATAGGCTACAAAAGGCCTACTTGGCCTACTCTCTACTCTTGGCCTTTCTGCCTTCATTCTGGCATACATTAACCCTTACAAGCCCGACCGTTCTAATTTCGTTAAAATTTTAACGATGACCAATCATCTAATATCTAAGCTGTCCAATGACTGATTTTATTTCTGAAATCTTCCCCGTAATGCTGACAACATAAGCTTCAATTTGATATGATTGGTTAAGGGGTTTATGGCGCGAAATGTTTTGGATACTTGAAGATGAGTCGTGAAAAAAACTTTTCACTTCAGTCGTACATTTTAACATGGACCGCTAGATGCCTCCTGCACTTCGTTGGAGTTTAGCTCGACTGGAAACCACACAGCTGGATAAACTGAGGTAGTATATATTTTACATCGTTTCTAGTTATGGTTAATCTTAATTTGTAGTCATAAAATCATGTTATTTGATAGTAATATGCTTTCTCATCAGCGTCAACATTATGGCATAGCGGGGGCTAAGTGCATCGTCATGTAACTTTAGCTAGCTGCATTACTCTGAACTGCTTGCAGTATTCTCGTTTGCTTTTTATATCAGTTATTTTCATTTGACAATTTCATTTAAAAACCTGTTAGTATATAACCTAAGTTTGTTTTCTAGTACCAATTTGCTTGTTAGGTAAGCATTATATTGGCAAGTCAGTATAGGATACCAAAGCTGAATAAATCAATGGGCGCCGCGTTTCTAAGTTGCGTTCTCTTACATGAAATAAGTTGAGCGATATTTTTACTCCTCTCAATATGTAGTTGTAGAAAACAAGATGTGAAATCACGGATTCTGTCAGAAATGTAGTGCTAATTAACGTATTGCCTCTCATCGGGTTGGTACCTCGCTAGACAGTTTGTAGTGAACTGTTTTACCTTGCTTCTAAATGTCAAACATCAGACGTGCTTGTCTCAACATTTTCTAAGATGGCATGACTTGATATTCTACTCTTCTCAATATGTAGTTTTATAGAAAACATGATGTGAAATCACATATTATGTCAGAAATGTCATTATTGCATTTAAGCAGTTAGTTACTAGGTGAAATGTAATCTGTCTTTATCTTAATGCCAGCCAGGCAATCAGATTTAGGGTAGCTAAACCCATGTGTAATAAAATGACTTTTCATACTTCTAAATATTTTTGAGTTACTCAAAATGCTTCAATAGTTTAGGCTACCTCTCCTTGTGTATGTATGTGCAGAATCTGGTGTTGAACCTAGGTTTGGTAGCTACAGCCAGAAAGATTTTGGCGAAAATCTATCACAACAGCTGGCAGGCATTTCCGTCAAAATTTCAGCCTCGCCTTCAGCTGCTCCAACTACTACTCTGTTATCTTTTCAACAAGTACATATTCCTGTACAGCAGGAGCCAAAGAAAAATTGTTTGCTTTGTTATAAAAACAATACATAATAACACTAAAGTAGCTTGTATGGCCTGGAGTTTTGCGGTAGGTGACTGCTTTTTTGGTAAACAAAATTGCTGTCAGATTTGGCATTCTACAGAAGGGGATGCGTTTCGTTATGAGTCATAGGTCCTCTGTGTTTAACCTTCAGGTTCCCCACCCCACCTTTCCCTATCCTCCTCTGTGTGTGTGTGTGTGTGTGAGTTTGTGTTTATATGTGTGTATGTGTTTATTCTCAACAGGCTTGTTCTATGTAATCTAATGATGTTGAAGTTGATTGTATTCCTAGCTTTTCATAAATAATACATTTTATAGATGTATATCATTTTCATATTACACTAATTTATATAAGGAATTGGAACTGTTGAATCAAATGTATTCTATGTCTCTTCTGAATTGATCTTCAATAAATATACAGTATACTTACTTCCTGTATTACTGGTAAGGTACATGTTTTTCTTTTATATATCATTATTGTTGACTGTAGCATTTGCTTATAATTATTAAATATAATTATTAAATATAATATTAAATATATATTAAATAAATGGTTTATTCTTATGGACCAAATACATCTAAACCATTGTGTCTGACTTCATTATTAGTTTTTATGCATACTTTTATGTTTTTGGTGAGAAAGAGAATGCGAATTCTGTCAACATTCTAAATCCCGTTTCCTGCATTTTTATACACTTATCACTTAATTTATCATAACTTTTGAAAGGTTAATGGTATTACAATTCAGTCTTTTTTGTTAAATAGCCCACAACTTGCTGAACATGTCATACACTCTATATTTTTCTCTATCTCGTATAGAAATATGATGAAAATTCATTTTTATGCGAATGAAATTCTATTTTAACAAATTTCGGTATACATTTGGAGAGGATTTTCAAAGACTGTTCATTACTATATCAACATTACCAACCATCATTTGATAGAACTGACCCTTCTGATTACAATGGTATGTATATCCCATTGATGGTATGTATTATACTCAAGAAATAAGGTTTTTTGTTTAAGGAGGTCATCCAGCACCAAAAATGGAATGTTCGGCACGGGCACGAAAGGGTTAAAGCGTAACCTGGCATGTGAATAAGCTTTCCAGTTGTAGTACAATGGAGGAAAAACGTGGTTGTAAGTGGTACTATAGGGAACATATAAGGTAAATTCCCTTATATTCAGTCAACGGAAATGGTTACCACTTAAGCAATAATGGCTTTGCGAAATACACCCCCTGCCTGCTAGATCAGCAGCATCAGGATCAAGATGCTAATACAGTCCTCCAAGGCCTTGTGACTGAGGGAAAAGTCGATTACCAATTGTGGTGACTATTTTGTCGCTTGCTTGGTGTGGTTCATAGGCTGCTGTTGAAAATATGTGCATCATTCACACTGCCGGGCCATCTCGTTACATTGAGAATGCGCATTTTGTTGTCCCAAACCATTTGACAGTTTATAAAGCTGTAATGGAAACAGTAATATTATAAAAATAATGTTATTACTTATTTATATTATTGCAAAACGTCTGCACGTTTGACATATCAAAGTGTTTCACAACCGTTAAAGTCAGTTTTTAATTATGTATACCGCACAAATGCCTTTTGCCTTAGTGCATATTTGTTATGTTTAGGCAGACCAAATTATCAGGTGATGTTGATTCGTAAAGGCTGGATTTACGCACGGTGCCTTCGAAAATGAGTGGAATGTGCAAGTACACCTCGCTACAGCCTGCGGGAAGGCGCAAGTACACCTCGCTTGCAGCCCACTATTCCAAGCACCCCAAGCGTACATGAACGTAAAACTTCGTGGAGATCTCTCTGCGCTTCCTTATTTGCTATAGTTATATCGTTGGGGTGAAGTACAGCGTTGTAATGTTCTAATCACGACAATTGATTGATTTAATTTCATTAACACAGTTGACGGGTGATGGAAGAATCAGATTCCAGATTTCCACAAGACTAGTTCACGATTTACATGCAATGGTAATTCACTGGAATTACATTTTCTAGTTATTACTAGCCTTCTTCGAAGTCCTCTTATTCTTATGACAGTGTAAATGCACTCTACTGCTATCCGATTTCTTCTTATTATTATTATTATTTCAACTGGTGGCAGTAATGCACCTATGAAGCCTGCACACAGTGAACAGTAAAGGAAAGAATACATTTTTTGGCTAATGTGTCTGCTAATATGAAGAAAGGATACATTTGGCTAGCTAGAATTCTAACGTGAAGAATCGATGGTAAGCGTTTTATCGTTTGTACAACCTCTCCTAAACTGGTATTCCGCAAGATGCAACACGGAAATAGGAAGAGGCCACTCAATGACTTCTGATACAAAGACTTCAAATGGTATCACTTTCAAATGACCCATCGTCAGTCTTCAAATCAGAATCAGGCTTTTCTAACTGGAAGCAAGACGGTGGCTTCAAAGACCATTCCAAATCAAACCATTGTAAAAAATAGTCGTTGAAAGAATTGTGTAAATATGATGTAGTTGTTCCTCATGCTATGTGTGTGTCTCCGTGTGTGTTTGTTTTAATGTACGCAAACTGGCAGTGAAAGTGTTTTCTCTTATCAACAAAAGGGGAAAGAGTTAAAGTAAAACTTGTTTAATTGAACGAAAAATGTGTGTATGATGATGTATGATTTCTGTTTAAAAATGTATTTCCACTGAAGTGTCTAATATATTTTAGTTTTATATTGTGCTTTCAATGCAAATTATAAATAAATGGGAAAATTGTTAAGAATTGTATTGGCTTTTTATTTTAGCATTTATCATTCAAGTGTTTGAACAAGGTAAGACTGGTGAAATGTATGCACCTTACTGCTGTTATGTAGTCTAGTTAGCTGTAGTGGGTAAACTGTGATCAAACCCAAATATTAATACCTATCCTTGTCTGTTTGAAGTGGGTATACTGAGATGGTGATGCTTTTTAAGTGGGTATACAAGAGACTTTCTAATGAGGAGACAGCACTCAAAAAATCCTCCATAGAATGTATGGGGCTAGTTTGTAACGCCAATATGGCCGTTGTCTACAGATATCCCACCCCTTCCTCGGCAAAACTTCGACAATGTGAATACATCGAGCCAATCATGTGGTGTGATGTGAAGACATCGTGCCAATCATGTGTTTCGAACTTGCCGCTGGAGCAAGATTGGTGTCGTGAAGGGTGTCGTGAAGGGCGCACGCACATTTCTGCCGAATAGGATGCCCGATGAGTGCCCAAAAAGTGGCCGTTGAGTGGAGGGACATGTCTAAAAGGACTTTGGGTATACTGCGTATAGCCCTGCATATCACGTAGACTACGTGCCTCTGCCTTACTGAACAAGGGATTTTCTGTGTATGGATGTTGACGGGTTCTTAGCCCCTCAGTGTATGATGTGGTCCCTTTGTGACCCCTGTCTCAGAAAAATCCTAGAACCGCCACTGCTGTCAATTATACCATTTTATGCAAAAAATACAAACACATTAATTTGGATATATCCATATAATAATGACAAGGAATAAAAGGGGTTTACCTCTGAATTTATTCAAGAATGTAGGCTGCCTCATCTTGATAGGTTGAATATGTAGTAGATTGCAAACACAGCTGCAAGTCCCGTTGCAAATGTTGGTGTGATGCCGTCAGAGATTACACGGCCCTCACGGCCTTCAAGTCATAGCAACATGGGAATGCATGTTACCTTGTGAAAACGTTTGTAAACTCGAGATAAATGGCCAATATGATATATATAGTGCCTATCAATGAATATAAATGAAATGTATGTATACCAGGCAGTATCAGGTGAGGACTTGCAAGAAGACTGAGAGTTGTCTCAACGTCAGCTGCAGTAGCAGACATCTGTAGGGAACAAATACATCATGCCTACCATAATAAGATTTTAAAGAAGAAAAGATATAAACACACTACAGGTAGGTGAGAGTAACCTAGAAGCAAATGGGGAAGTAGCTACAGTCAAAATGCTAAATAGATTTGGCATTCCAAATTTATACTGCATATGTCTAAAACGTAGCATGAACCCTTTTGTACCCCTGAAGTAATCTCTGATGGCTCTTCCACATTCCTCCATACTGAGTTCCAAGCTACGAAGCACATTGATGCCTGTGAGCAGCTCAAAATGGGCGTATATATATCTTGGCGTGAAAAGAAAAGGCTATTTTCTTTTCACATCTTCAATGTCTGGAGGTGGAAGTGCAATTTACATGGCAACGTTGTAGAGAGAATGTGAGCTCCATTAGATTTTTAACTTCTTCTCTTTTTGCTCCACCTGCACCCTCCATCTGGTTTAGGTCTCTTGCCATTCTTGCAATTGCAGAACGAACTTCCTGTGGCATTTCTTCCCAAAAGACTTGGAATGTTTCTGGCCATGTTTTCAGTATCGTAGAAAGTCTGTTGCTTGGCTCACTGTTTCTTGATTGGCTTGAACATGAAAAGGTAATGATACTTTTCAGCAATAAAATATACTGCTGAATCCTTATGAAAAGGAACCACCTTGATTTTTCCAGTAACAAGCCCCTCATCATCATCAATCACAATGAGCATGTTCTTTCCCCTTCAAAGTCACTTCATTGGACTATCAGAGTATTTGTGGACTCAAAATTATGATGTGCAACTGCCTCTCTGATTACATCATTGTAGTCATCTGAGAAAAACTGTGTGCCGCTCTCCACGGAAACACATGAAGGTACCAGCACTCAGAAAGGCCTGATGTCTCTCTGCAAGAGTAGAACATGGATTCTTAAAGTTGCCAAATTTTCTCAAACACTGCTTAAAATATGTGTATTTGCTCTCAAATCTTAAAGTCCATAGGCGAATAAGTGGTCCAAATTGGACAATGCGGTCAGGATAATGACTTTAGTCGGTTGTCAGGAAAGGTTTAGATTCGGAAAGGTTTAGATTCATCAATCTCTTTGGTATGCTATCTGGCCATTTAAAATTGCAGGTGCACAACTGAGGGCCACAACTTCTCTTGGTTGCAAAACCAATTGCCATACTTTGCTTGTCACCTGGATTTTGTACTTTGTCTCCGATCAAAACAGGCAACATTCTCAGAAAATACTAATTCTGCACAGCATGTCCCCCAAGTTTCCCACCCTCTGGATTAACCTCACACGGTTTGTCATTAGCATCCCTACTTGAACTGATTTATTCGTCGAATAACTCAAGTTAGCTAAACATTTTAGCCTTCAAAAAGATCGTGGCCAAGACATGGAGGCAACCCTGACTGACATACATGGAAGTATTTGAGCGTATTAAACACAGAGTCAAACACCTCCACAAGATGTACACTGCCCTTCACTGCTCATTGTATGTATGACTGCACTGTGCGTTTTGTGACCTGGATAAGAGGATCTGCATGGAACGCTTCTCTGCTATCACAATATCTGCAGAAGTGTGAACTCCTGCTGAAGTTCTCCACAAAGCCTTCTATGCTATGTGAGCCCAGATTGTCACCTGCAATGGCACACAGAGTTCCCTTGAAGACCTTTCCATCAGACAGAGTAACACCATTGAGCTCAAGATCTTTAAGGTCATTGACGAGGGTGCTCATAACCAAGTCTTGACCAAAATACTTAAAATCGTGCTCAGAGAAGAACAAGTTGCATTTGATCAGTGCTGGACTGCATTGTATTTTTACAATGTGGCATTAAATCTGCAAGCGTTAGATACACCACAAGTATCTTATTTCTTTCCAGATCCTAGTGGTTCAAATGCATCCTCATTGCTTTTCTTGCTTAGATATTGTACAAAGCATCGAGAAATAGACACAGTAAACCAGCAAATAAGTCTGAGGTATCTGCCAACCATTTTAAGTTATGAAAAGTTAGAGTTAAGTTAGAAAACAGTTTTCAAGAACAGCTTCAACTATGTTGAGCCAGTTCAAATCTGTCTAGGTCAGAATGAGGCAGGTAAAGAGTGTTTTGCCCAGTATGTTCCTATTAAACAGAAAAGTAATTCTCTATTGCATTACCAATCAGTGCATGAACAATATAAGCAAGTACACTCCAGTATTGGTTCGAAGAATATTCTTATGTGTGGGATGGCAAAAACATGGCTGAGAATGTGCTCTTCCAGACTGAGAGCTCATCACTGAGCTTGGCAACGGCTGAGCAAATGAGGCACGTAGTCTACATGATATGCAGGACTATGCAGGACTATACGAAGTATACCCAAAGTCCTTTTAGGCAAGTCCCTCCACTCAACGGCCATATTGCAACGCTTTTTGGGCACTCATCGGGCATCCTATTTGGCAGAAATGTGCGTGCGCAAGGCTTCACGACACCAATCTTGCTCCAGCGGCAAGTTCACAACACATGATTGGCACGATGTTACATTAAAACAAACACACACGCACAGTCCACACACATAAGCATGAGCAAAAACTACATCATATTTACACAATTTTTTCAACAACTATTTTTACAATGGTTTGATTTGGAATGGTCTTTGAAGCCACCGTCTTGTTTCCAGTTAGAAAAGCCTGATTCTAATTTGAAGACTAACAAATGGGTCATTTGAAAGAGAAAAAATTACGGAAGGGGACACTAAAACACTAAAGATGGAATATTCCTACCATTTGAAGTCTTTGTATCATAAGTAATTGAGTGGCCTCTTCCTATTTCCGTGCTGCATCTTGCAGAATACCAGTTTAGGAGAGGTTGCACAGAACCATCTGCTCTAGAATGGGAAATGTCTGGAGAGATGAAAATGAAACACGTTTGAGAAACTTAATTGTTATTAACTTTCATAACCCACTGTCAACCTGGCGTTTCTAAAATGAATGACAAAATATGCTATAGGAAATAGCATCATACCATTAGGAGCAGCTATGCTTGGTGACTGGTGGTTCTGAAGACTGTCGTCAGCATGTCGTCTATAACACCATTTTAAACACTTTACACATTACCTTACATAAAATCTATCAGCATGCTAACAATGAATAACAATCAAACTTCAACTTAACCTAACGTTAAGTTAATGTTAACAGTTCACTGCCTAAGTCAGATAACAGTTCACTGCAAGCTTGCTGCTGCTTCGTAATTTAATTGAAAAACTTAACATATTGGGATAGCAACAAATAACGGCCCTTTAACATAATGATGATAACCAACATAGAGATTTGTGACTCACCAAGAAACTTTTGTGGAGGATGAAAGGCTGCCATTCATGTTAGAATTCTAGCTGATACTTTCGTTAGCCAAATATATCCTTTCAAATATATCCTTTCTTCACATTAGCCAAATGTATTCTTTCCTTCACAGTTCACAGTTAAAGCACACAGTAAACAATTCACTGTGTGCTTTAGCTTTCAGGCTTCATAGGTGCATTACTGCCACCAGTTGTTTGGAAATTGCATCTCTGATCGTCGTTCTCAACAAGTTTGACACTTATTGATGATTGACGGTACAGGGGCCAGTCAGGGGCCAATGAGATTTCAGTTCATGCATTTCACATGTCTAGAAATGAAATAAAAAATAATTTGGAAAACATCTGACAGATTTTTAAATTTAAAAAAAAAATCTCATCCTGACCACGAAAATTAAAAAAATCTGAAAAGTACGAAAAAATCAGACCAATTTTTTTTTCACTTTTTTTGCCATAGTTCATACATTTCACATGTCTAGATGTGAAATAAAAATAATTTGGACAATAATTGACAGATTTTGAAATTTTTCAAAAATCTGTCTTTTTTCCTGACCACGGACCTTAAATGAAAACTAAGAAAATCTGAAAAGTACGAAAAAATCAAACCAATTTTTTTTTCACTTTTTTGCCATAGTTCATACATTTCACATGTCTAGATGTGAAATAAAAATAATTTTGACAATAATTGACAGATTTTGAAATTTTTCAAAAATCTGTCTTTTTTCCTGACCACGGACCTTAAATGAAAACTAAGAAAATCTGAAAAGTACGAAAAAATCAAACCAATTTTTTTTTCACTTTTTTGCCATAGTTCATACATTTCACATGTCTAGATGTGAAATAAAAATAATTTGGACAATAATTGACAGATTTTGAAATTTTTCAAAAATCTGTCTTTTTTCCTGACCACGGACCTTAAATGAAAACTAAGAAAATCTGAAAAGTACGAAAAAATCAAACCAATTTTTTTTTCACTTTTTTGCCATAGTTCATACATTTCACATGTCTAGATGTGAAATAAAAATAATTTGGACAATAATTGACAGATCTTGAAATTTTTCAAAAATCTGTCTTTTTTCCTGACCACGGACCTTAAATGAAAACTAAGAAAATCTGAAAAGTACGAAAAAATCAAACCAATTTTTTTTCAAATTTTTTGCCATAGTTCATACATTTCACATGTCTAGATGTGAAATAAAAATAATTTGGACAATAATTTACAGATTTTGAAATTTGTAAAAAAAAAACTTTCTCTCATCCTGACCACGGAAATTAAAAAAATCTGAAAAGTACGAAAAAATCAGACCAATTTTTTTTCCACTTTTTTTGCCATAGTTCATACATTTCACATGTCTAGATGTGAAATAAAAATAATTTGGACAATAATTGACAGATTTTGAAATTTTTCAAAAATCTGTCTTTTTTCCTGACCACGGACCTTAAATGAAAACTAAGAAAATCTGAAAAGTACGAAAAAATCAAACCAATTTTTTTTTCACTTTTTTGCCATAGTTCATACATTTCACATGTCTAGATGTGAAATAAAAATAATTTGGACAATAATTGACAGATTTTGAAATTTTTCAAAAATCTGTCTTTTTTTCCTGACCAAGGACCTTAAATGAAAACTAAGAAAATCTGAAAAGTACGAAAAAATCAAACCAATTTTTTTTTCACTTTTTTGCCATAGTTCATACATTTCACATGTCTAGATGTGAAATAAAAATAATTTGGACAATAATTGACAGATTTTGAAATTTGTAAAAAAAAAACTTTCTCTCATCCTGACCACGAAAATTAAAAAAATCTGAAAAGTACGAAAAAATCAGACCAATTTTTTTTTCACTTTTTTTGCCATAGTTCATACATTTCACATGTCTAGATGTGAAATAAAAATAATTTGGACAATAATTGACAGATTTTGAAATTTTTCAAAAATCTGTCTTTTTTCCTGACCAAGGACCTTAAATGAAAACTAAGAAAATCTGAAAAGTACGAAAAAATCAAACCAATTTTTTTTTTCACTTTTTTTGCCATAGTTCATACATTTCACATGTCTAGATGTGAAATAAAAATAATTTTGACAATAATTGACAGATTTTGAAATTTTTCAAAAATCTGTCTTTTTTCCTGACCACGGACCTTAAATGAAAACTAAGAAAATCTGAAAAGTACGAAAAAATCAAACCAATTTTTTTTTCACTTTTTTGCCATAGTTCATACATTTCACATGTCTAGATGTGAAATAAAAATAATTTTGACAATAATTGACAGATTTTGAAATTTTTCAAAAATCTGTCTTTTTTCCTGACCACGGACCTTAAATGAAAACTAAGAAAATCTGAAAAGTACGAAAAAATCAAACCAATTTTTTTTTCACTTTTTTGCCATAGTTCATACATTTCACATGTCTAGATGTGAAATAAAAATAATTTGGACAATAATTGACAGATTTTGAAATTTTTCAAAAATCTGTCTTTTTTCCTGACCACGGACCTTAAATGAAAACTAAGAAAATCTGAAAAGTACGAAAAAATCAAACCAATTTTTTTTTCACTTTTTTGCCATAGTTCATACATTTCACATGTCTAGATGTGAAATAAAAATAATTTGGACAATAATTGACAGATCTTGAAATTTTTCAAAAATCTGTCTTTTTTCCTGACCACGGACCTTAAATGAAAACTAAGAAAATCTGAAAAGTACGAAAAAATCAAACCAATTTTTTTTCAAATTTTTTGCCATAGTTCATACATTTCACATGTCTAGATGTGAAATAAAAATAATTTGGACAATAATTTACAGATTTTGAAATTTGTAAAAAAAAAACTTTCTCTCATCCTGACCACGGAAATTAAAAAAATCTGAAAAGTACGAAAAAATCAGACCAATTTTTTTTCCACTTTTTTTGCCATAGTTCATACATTTCACATGTCTAGATGTGAAATAAAAATAATTTGGACAATAATTGACAGATTTTGAAATTTTTCAAAAATCTGTCTTTTTTCCTGACCACGGACCTTAAATGAAAACTAAGAAAATCTGAAAAGTACGAAAAAATCAAACCAATTTTTTTTTCACTTTTTTGCCATAGTTCATACATTTCACATGTCTAGATGTGAAATAAAAATAATTTGGACAATAATTGACAGATTTTGAAATTTTTCAAAAATCTGTCTTTTTTTCCTGACCAAGGACCTTAAATGAAAACTAAGAAAATCTGAAAAGTACGAAAAAATCAAACCAATTTTTTTTTCACTTTTTTGCCATAGTTCATACATTTCACATGTCTAGATGTGAAATAAAAATAATTTGGACAATAATTGACAGATTTTGAAATTTGTAAAAAAAAAACTTTCTCTCATCCTGACCACGAAAATTAAAAAAATCTGAAAAGTACGAAAAAATCAGACCAATTTTTTTTTTCACTTTTTTTGCCATAGTTCATACATTTCACATGTCTAGATGTGAAATAAAAATAATTTGGACAATAATTGACAGATTTTGAAATTTTTCAAAAATCTGTCTTTTTTCCTGACCAAGGACCTTAAATGAAAACTAAGAAAATCTGAAAAGTACGAAAAAATCAAACCAATTTTTTTTTTCACTTTTTTTGCCATAGTTCATACATTTCACATGTCTAGATGTGAAATAAAAATAATTTTGACAATAATTGACAGATTTTGAAATTTTTCAAAAATCTGTCTTTTTTCCTGACCACGGACCTTAAATGAAAACTAAGAAAATCTGAAAAGTACGAAAAAATCAAACCAATTTTTTTTTCACTTTTTTGCCATAGTTCATACATTTCACATGTCTAGATGTGAAATAAAAATAATTTTGACAATAATTGACAGATTTTGAAATTTTTCAAAAATCTGTCTTTTTTCCTGACCACGGACCTTAAATGAAAACTAAGAAAATCTGAAAAGTACGAAAAAATCAAACCAATTTTTTTTTCACTTTTTTGCCATAGTTCATACATTTCACATGTCTAGATGTGAAATAAAAATAATTTGGACAATAATTGACAGATTTTGAAATTTGTAAAAAAAAAACTTTCTTTCATCCTGACTGCGGAAATTAAAAAAATCTGAAAAGTACGAAAAAATCAGACCAATTTTTTTTTCACTTTTTTTGCCATAGTTCATACATTTCACATGTCTAGATTTGAAATAAAAATAATTTTGACAATAATTGACAGATTTTGAAATTTTTCAAAAATCTGTCTTTTTTCCTGACCACGGACCTTAAATGAAAACTAAGAAAATCTGAAAAGTACGAAAAAATCAAACCAATTTTTTTTTCACTTTTTTTGCCATAGTTCATACATTTCACATGTCTAGATGTGAAATAAAAATAATTTTGACAATAATTGACAGATTTTGAAATTTTTCAAAAATCTGTCTTTTTTCCTGACCACGGACCTTAAATGAAAACTAAGAAAATCTGAAAAGTACGACAAAATCAAACCAATTTTTTTTTCACTTTTTTTCCATAGTTCATACATTTCACATGTCTAGATGTGAAATAAAAATAATTTGGACAATAATTGACAGATTTTGAAATTTTTCAAAAATCTGTCTTTTTTCCTGACCAAGGACCTTAAATGAAAACTAAGAAAATCTGAAAAGTACGAAAAAATCAAACCAATTTTTTTTTCACTTTTTTGCCATAGTTCATACATTTCACATGTCTAGATGTGAAATAAAAATAATTTGGACAATAATTGACAGATTTTGAAATTTGTAAAAAAAAAACTTTCTTTCATCCTGACTGCGGAAATTAAAAAAATCTGAAAAGTACGAAAAAATCAGACCAATTTTTTTTTCACTTTTTTTGCCATAGTTCATACATTTCACATGTCTAGATGTGAAATAAAAATAATTTGGACAATAATTGACAGATTTTGAAATTTTTCAAAAATCTGTCTTTTTTCCTGACCACGGACCTTAAATGAAAACTAAGAAAATCTGAAAAGTACGAAAAAATCGAACCAATTTTTTTTTCACTTTTTTGCCATAGTTCATACATTTCACATGTCTAGATGTGAAATAAAAATAATTTGGACAATAATTGACAGATTTTGAAATTTTTCAAAAATCTGTCTTTTTTCCTGACCACGGACCTTAAATGAAAACTAAGAAAATCTGAAAAGTACGAAAAAATCAAACCAATTTTTTTTCAAATTTTTTGCCATAGTTCATACATTTCACATGTCTAGATGTGAAATAAAAATAATTTGGACAATAATTTACAGATTTTGAAATTTGTAAAAAAAAAACTTTCTCTCATCCTGACCACGAAAATTAAAAAAATCTGAAAAGTACGAAAAAATCAGACCAATTTTTTTTTCACTTTTTTTGCCATAGTTCATACATTTCACATGTCTAGATGTGAAATAAAAATAATTTGGACAATAATTGACAGATTTTGAAATTTTTCAAAAATCTGTCTTTTTTCCTGACCACGGACCTTAAATGAAAACTAAGAAAATCTGAAAAGTACGAAAAAATCAAACCAATTTTTTTTCAAATTTTTTGCCATAGTTCATACATTTCACATGTCTAGATGTGAAATAAAAATAATTTGGACAATAATTTACAGATTTTGAAATTTGTAAAAAAAAAACTTTCTCTCATCCTGACCACGAAAATTAAAAAAATCTGAAAAGTACGAAAAAATCAGACCAATTTTTTTTTCACTTTTTTTGCCATAGTTCATACATTTCACATGTCTAGATGTGAAATAAAAATAATTTGGACAATAATTGACAGATTTTGAAATTTTTCAAAAATCTGTCTTTTTTCCTGACCACGGACCTTAAATGAAAACTAAGAAAATCTGAAAAGTACGAAAAAATCAAACCAATTTTTTTTTCACTTTTTTGCCATAGTTCATACATTTCACATGTCTAGATGTGAAATAAAAATAATTTTGACAATAATTGACAGATTTTGAAATTTTTCAAAAATCTGTCTTTTTTCCTGACCACGGACCTTAAATGAAAACTAAGAAAATCTGAAAAGTACGAAAAAATCAAACCAATTTTTTTTTCACTTTTTTTCCATAGTTCATACATTTCACATGTCTAGATGTGAAATAAAAATAATTTGGACAATAATTGACAGATTTTGAAATTTTTCAAAAATCTGTCTTTTTTCCTGACCAAGGACCTTAAATGAAAACTAAGAAAATCTGAAAAGTACGAAAAAATCAAACCAATTTTTTTTCCACTTTTTTGCCATAGTTCATACATTTCACATGTCTAGATGTGAAATAAAAATAATTTGGACAATAATTGACAGATTTTGAAATTTGTAAAAAAAAAACTTTCTTTCATCCTGACTGCGGAAATTAAAAAAATCTGAAAAGTACGAAAAAATCAGACCAATTTTTTTTTCACTTTTTTTGCCATAGTTCATACATTTCACATGTCTAGATGTGAAATAAAAATAATTTGGACAATAATTGACAGATTTTGAAATTTTTCAAAAATCTGTCTTTTTTCCTGACCAAGGACCTTAAATGAAAACTAAGAAAATCTGAAAAGTACGAAAAAATCAAATCTTTTTTTTTTTCACTTTTTTGCCATAGTTCATACATTTCACATGTCTAGATGTGAAATAAAAATAATTTGGACAATAATTGACAGATTTTGAAATTTTTCAAAAATCTGTCTTTTTTCCTGACCAAGGACCTTAAATGAAAACTAAGAAAATCTGAAAAGTACGAAAAAATCAAACCAATTTTTTTTTCACTTTTTTGCCATAGTTCATACATTTCACATGTCTAGATGTGAAATAAAAATAATTTGGACAATAATTGACAGATTTTGAAATTTTTCAAAAATCTGTCTTTTTTCCTGACCACGGACCTTAAATGAAAACTAAGAAAATCTGAAAAGTACGAAAAAATCAAACCAATTTTTTTTTCACTTTTTTGCCATAGTTCATACATTTCACATGTCTAGATGTGAAATAAAAATAATTTGGACAATAATTGACAGATTTTGAAATTTGTAAAAAAAAAACTTTCTTTCATCCTGACTGCGGAAATTAAAAAAATCTGAAAAGTACGAAAAAATCAGACCAATTTTTTTTTCACTTTTTTTGCCATAGTTCATACATTTCACATGTCTAGATGTGAAATAAAAATAATTTGGACAATAATTGACAGATTTTGAAATTTTTCAAAAATCTGTCTTTTTTCCTGACCACGGACCTTAAATGAAAACTAAGAAAATCTGAAAAGTACGAAAAAATCGAACCAATTTTTTTTTCACTTTTTTGCCATAGTTCATACATTTCACATGTCTAGATGTGAAATAAAAATAATTTTGACAATAATTGACAGATTTTGAAATTTTTCAAAAATCTGTCTTTTTTCCTGACCACGGACCTTAAATGAAAACTAAGAAAATCTGAAAAGTACGAAAAAATCAAACCAATTTTTTTTTCACTTTTTTGCCATAGTTCATACATTTCACATGTCTAGATGTGAAATAAAAATAATTTTGACAATAATTGACAGATTTTGAAATTTTTCAAAAATCTGTCTTTTTTCCTGACCACGGACCTTAAATGAAAACTAAGAAAATCTGAAAAGTACGAAAAAATCAAACCAATTTTTTTTTCACTTTTTTGCCATAGTTCATACATTTCACATGTCTAGATGTGAAATAAAAATAATTTGGACAATAATTGACAGATTTTGAAATTTGTAAAAAAAAAACTTTCTTTCATCCTGACTGCGGAAATTAAAAAAATCTGAAAAGTACGAAAAAATCAGACCAATTTTTTTTTCACTTTTTTTGCCATAGTTCATACATTTCACATGTCTAGATTTGAAATAAAAATAATTTTGACAATAATTGACAGATTTTGAAATTTTTCAAAAATCTGTCTTTTTTCCTGACCACGGACCTTAAATGAAAACTAAGAAAATCTGAAAAGTACGAAAAAATCAAACCAATTTTTTTTTCACTTTTTTTGCCATAGTTCATACATTTCACATGTCTAGATGTGAAATAAAAATAATTTTGACAATAATTGACAGATTTTGAAATTTTTCAAAAATCTGTCTTTTTTCCTGACCACGGACCTTAAATGAAAACTAAGAAAATCTGAAAAGTACGACAAAATCAAACCAATTTTTTTTTCACTTTTTTTCCATAGTTCATACATTTCACATGTCTAGATGTGAAATAAAAATAATTTGGACAATAATTGACAGATTTTGAAATTTTTCAAAAATCTGTCTTTTTTCCTGACCAAGGACCTTAAATGAAAACTAAGAAAATCTGAAAAGTACGAAAAAATCAAACCAATTTTTTTTTCACTTTTTTGCCATAGTTCATACATTTCACATGTCTAGATGTGAAATAAAAATAATTTGGACAATAATTGACAGATTTTGAAATTTGTAAAAAAAAAACTTTCTTTCATCCTGACTGCGGAAATTAAAAAAATCTGAAAAGTACGAAAAAATCAGACCAATTTTTTTTTCACTTTTTTTGCCATAGTTCATACATTTCACATGTCTAGATGTGAAATAAAAATAATTTGGACAATAATTGACAGATTTTGAAATTTTTCAAAAATCTGTCTTTTTTCCTGACCACGGACCTTAAATGAAAACTAAGAAAATCTGAAAAGTACGAAAAAATCGAACCAATTTTTTTTTCACTTTTTTGCCATAGTTCATACATTTCACATGTCTAGATGTGAAATAAAAATAATTTGGACAATAATTGACAGATTTTGAAATTTTTCAAAAATCTGTCTTTTTTCCTGACCACGGACCTTAAATGAAAACTAAGAAAATCTGAAAAGTACGAAAAAATCAAACCAATTTTTTTTCAAATTTTTTGCCATAGTTCATACATTTCACATGTCTAGATGTGAAATAAAAATAATTTGGACAATAATTTACAGATTTTGAAATTTGTAAAAAAAAAACTTTCTCTCATCCTGACCACGAAAATTAAAAAAATCTGAAAAGTACGAAAAAATCAGACCAATTTTTTTTTCACTTTTTTTGCCATAGTTCATACATTTCACATGTCTAGATGTGAAATAAAAATAATTTGGACAATAATTGACAGATTTTGAAATTTTTCAAAAATCTGTCTTTTTTCCTGACCACGGACCTTAAATGAAAACTAAGAAAATCTGAAAAGTACGAAAAAATCAAACCAATTTTTTTTCAAATTTTTTGCCATAGTTCATACATTTCACATGTCTAGATGTGAAATAAAAATAATTTGGACAATAATTTACAGATTTTGAAATTTGTAAAAAAAAAACTTTCTCTCATCCTGACCACGAAAATTAAAAAAATCTGAAAAGTACGAAAAAATCAGACCAATTTTTTTTTCACTTTTTTTGCCATAGTTCATACATTTCACATGTCTAGATGTGAAATAAAAATAATTTGGACAATAATTGACAGATTTTGAAATTTTTCAAAAATCTGTCTTTTTTCCTGACCACGGACCTTAAATGAAAACTAAGAAAATCTGAAAAGTACGAAAAAATCAAACCAATTTTTTTTTCACTTTTTTGCCATAGTTCATACATTTCACATGTCTAGATGTGAAATAAAAATAATTTTGACAATAATTGACAGATTTTGAAATTTTTCAAAAATCTGTCTTTTTTCCTGACCACGGACCTTAAATGAAAACTAAGAAAATCTGAAAAGTACGAAAAAATCAAACCAATTTTTTTTTCACTTTTTTTCCATAGTTCATACATTTCACATGTCTAGATGTGAAATAAAAATAATTTGGACAATAATTGACAGATTTTGAAATTTTTCAAAAATCTGTCTTTTTTCCTGACCAAGGACCTTAAATGAAAACTAAGAAAATCTGAAAAGTACGAAAAAATCAAACCAATTTTTTTTCCACTTTTTTGCCATAGTTCATACATTTCACATGTCTAGATGTGAAATAAAAATAATTTGGACAATAATTGACAGATTTTGAAATTTGTAAAAAAAAAAACTTTCTTTCATCCTGACTGCGGAAATTAAAAAAATCTGAAAAGTACGAAAAAATCAGACCAATTTTTTTTTCACTTTTTTTGCCATAGTTCATACATTTCACATGTCTAGATGTGAAATAAAAATAATTTGGACAATAATTGACAGATTTTGAAATTTTTCAAAAATCTGTCTTTTTTCCTGACCAAGGACCTTAAATGAAAACTAAGAAAATCTGAAAAGTACGAAAAAATCAAATCTTTTTTTTTTTCACTTTTTTGCCATAGTTCATACATTTCACATGTCTAGATGTGAAATAAAAATAATTTGGACAATAATTGACAGATTTTGAAATTTTTCAAAAATCTGTCTTTTTTCCTGACCAAGGACCTTAAATGAAAACTAAGAAAATCTGAAAAGTACGAAAAAATCAAACCAATTTTTTTTTCACTTTTTTGCCATAGTTCATACATTTCACATGTCTAGATGTGAAATAAAAATAATTTGGACAATAATTGACAGATTTTGAAATTTTTCAAAAATCTGT
Organism: Alosa sapidissima; assembly: GCF_018492685.1. Classification (NCBI taxonomy): domain Eukaryota; kingdom Metazoa; phylum Chordata; class Actinopteri; order Clupeiformes; family Clupeidae; genus Alosa; species Alosa sapidissima. Next base: position 36,064 of record NW_024582161.1, on the reverse strand, counting down.
CTTTTTTCCTGACCACGGACCTTAAATGAAAACTAAGAAAATCTGAAAAGTACGAAAAAATCAAACCAATTTTTTTTTCACTTTTTTGCCATAGTTCATACATTTCACATGTCTAGATGTGAAATAAAAATAATTTGGACAATAATTGACAGATTTTGAAATTTGTAAAAAAAAAACTTTCTTTCATCCTGACTGCGGAAATTAAAAAAATCTGAAAAGTACGAAAAAATCAGACCAATTTTTTTTTCACTTTTTTTGCCATAGTTCATACATTTCACATGTCTAGATGTGAAATAAAAATAATTTGGACAATAATTGACAGATTTTGAAATTTTTCAAAAATCTGTCTTTTTTCCTGACCACGGACCTTAAATGAAAACTAAGAAAATCTGAAAAGTACGAAAAAATCGAACCAATTTTTTTTTCACTTTTTTGCCATAGTTCATACATTTCACATGTCTAGATGTGAAATAAAAATAATTTGGACAATAATTGACAGATTTTGAAATTTTTCAAAAATCTGTCTTTTTTCCTGACCACGGACCTTAAATGAAAACTAAGAAAATCTGAAAAGTACGAAAAAATCAAACCAATTTTTTTTCAAATTTTTTGCCATAGTTCATACATTTCACATGTCTAGATGTGAAATAAAAATAATTTGGACAATAATTTACAGATTTTGAAATTTGTAAAAAAAAAACTTTCTCTCATCCTGACCACGAAAATTAAAAAAATCTGAAAAGTACGAAAAAATCAGACCAATTTTTTTTTCACTTTTTTTGCCATAGTTCATACATTTCACATGTCTAGATGTGAAATAAAAATAATTTGGACAATAATTGACAGATTTTGAAATTTTTCAAAAATCTGTCTTTTTTCCTGACCACGGACCTTAAATGAAAACTAAGAAAATCTGAAAAGTACGAAAAAATCAAACCAATTTTTTTTCAAATTTTTTGCCATAGTTCATACATTTCACATGTCTAGATGTGAAATAAAAATAATTTGGACAATAATTTACAGATTTTGAAATTTGTAAAAAAAAAACTTTCTCTCATCCTGACCACGAAAATTAAAAAAATCTGAAAAGTACGAAAAAATCAGACCAATTTTTTTTTCACTTTTTTTGCCATAGTTCATACATTTCACATGTCTAGATGTGAAATAAAAATAATTTGGACAATAATTGACAGATTTTGAAATTTTTCAAAAATCTGTCTTTTTTCCTGACCACGGACCTTAAATGAAAACTAAGAAAATCTGAAAAGTACGAAAAAATCAAACCAATTTTTTTTTCACTTTTTTGCCATAGTTCATACATTTCACATGTCTAGATGTGAAATAAAAATAATTTTGACAATAATTGACAGATTTTGAAATTTTTCAAAAATCTGTCTTTTTTCCTGACCACGGACCTTAAATGAAAACTAAGAAAATCTGAAAAGTACGAAAAAATCAAACCAATTTTTTTTTCACTTTTTTGCCATAGTTCATACATTTCACATGTCTAGATGTGAAATAAAAATAATTTGGACAATAATTGACAGATTTTGAAATTTTTCAAAAATCTGTCTTTTTTCCTGACCAAGGACCTTAAATGAAAACTAAGAAAATCTGAAAAGTACGAAAAAATCAAACCAATTTTTTTTTCACTTTTTTGCCATAGTTCATACATTTCACATGTCTAGATGTGAAATAAAAATAATTTGGACAATAATTGACAGATTTTGAAATTTGTAAAAAAAAAACTTTCTTTCATCCTGACTGCGGAAATTAAAAAAATCTGAAAAGTACGAAAAAATCAGACCAATTTTTTTTTCACTTTTTTTGCCATAGTTCATACATTTCACATGTCTAGATGTGAAATAAAAATAATTTTGACAATAATTGACAGATCTTGAAATTTTTCAAAAATCTGTCTTTTTTCCTGACCACGGACCTTAAATGAAAACTAAGAAAATCTGAAAAGTACGAAAAAATCAAACCAATTTTTTTTCAAATTTTTTGCCATAGTTCATACATTTCACATGTCTAGATGTGAAATAAAAATAATTTGGACAATAATTTACAGATTTTGAAATTTGTAAAAAAAAAACTTTCTCTCATCCTGACCACGAAAATTAAAAAAATCTGAAAAGTACGAAAAAATCAGACCAATTTTTTTTTCACTTTTTTTGCCATAGTTCATACATTTCACATGTCTAGATGTGAAATAAAAATAATTTGGACAATAATTGACAGATTTTGAAATTTTTCAAAAATCTGTCTTTTTTCCTGACCACGGACCTTAAATGAAAACTAAGAAAATCTGAAAAGTACGAAAAAATCAAACCAATTTTTTTTTCACTTTTTTGCCATAGTTCATACATTTCACATGTCTAGATGTGAAATAAAAATAATTTTGACAATAATTGACAGATTTTGAAATTTTTCAAAAATCTGTCTTTTTTCCTGACCACGGACCTTAAATGAAAACTAAGAAAATCTGAAAAGTACGAAAAAATCAAACCAATTTTTTTTTCACTTTTTTGCCATAGTTCATACATTTCACATGTCTAGATGTGAAATAAAAATAATTTGGACAATAATTGACAGATTTTGAAATTTTTCAAAAATCTGTCTTTTTTCCTGACCAAGGACCTTAAATGAAAACTAAGAAAATCTGAAAAGTACGAAAAAATCAAACCAATTTTTTTTTCACTTTTTTGCCATAGTTCATACATTTCACATGTCTAGATGTGAAATAAAAATAATTTGGACAATAATTGACAGATTTTGAAATTTGTAAAAAAAAAACTTTCTTTCATCCTGACTGCGGAAATTAAAAAAATCTGAAAAGTACGAAAAAATCAGACCAATTTTTTTTTCACTTTTTTTGCCATAGTTCATACATTTCACATGTCTAGATGTGAAATAAAAATAATTTTGACAATAATTGACAGATCTTGAAATTTTTCAAAAATCTGTCTTTTTTCCTGACCACGGACCTTAAATGAAAACTAAGAAAATCTGAAAAGTACGAAAAAATCAAACCAATTTTTTTTCAAATTTTTTGCCATAGTTCATACATTTCACATGTCTAGATGTGAAATAAAAATAATTTGGACAATAATTTACAGATTTTGAAATTTGTAAAAAAAAAACTTTCTCTCATCCTGACCACGAAAATTAAAAAAATCTGAAAAGCACGAAAAAATCAGACCAATTTTTTTTTCACTTTTTTTGCCATAGTTCATACATTTCACATGTCTAGATGTGAAATAAAAATAATTTGGACAATAATTGACAGATTTTGAAATTTTTCAAAAATCTGTCTTTTTTCCTGACCACGGGCCTTAAATGAAAACTAAGAAAATCTGAAAAGTACGAAAAAATCAAACCAATTTTTTTTTCACTTTTTTGCCATAGTTCATACATTTCACATGTCTAGATGTGAAATAAAAATAATTTGGACAATAATTGACAGATTTTGAAATTTTTCAAAAATCTGTCTTTTTTCCTGACCAAGGACCTTAAATGAAAACTAAGAAAATCTGAAAAGTACGAAAAAATCAAACCAATTTTTTTTTCACTTTTTTGCCATAGTTCATACATTTCACATGTCTAGATGTGAAATAAAAATAATTTGGACAATAATTGACAGATTTTGAAATTTGTAAAAAAAAAACTTTCTTTCATCCTGACTGCGGAAATTAAAAAAATCTGAAAAGTACGAAAAAATCAGACCAATTTTTTTTTCACTTTTTTTGCCATAGTTCATACATTTCACATGTCTAGATGTGAAATAAAAATAATTTTGACAATAATTGACAGATCTTGAAATTTTTCAAAAATCTGTCTTTTTTCCTGACCACGGACCTTAAATGAAAACTAAGAAAATCTGAAAAGTACGAAAAAATCAAACCAATTTTTTTTCAAATTTTTTGCCATAGTTCATACATTTCACATGTCTAGATGTGAAATAAAAATAATTTGGACAATAATTTACAGATTTTGAAATTTGTAAAAAAAAAACTTTCTCTCATCCTGACCACGAAAATTAAAAAAATCTGAAAAGCACGAAAAAATCAGACCAATTTTTTTTTCACTTTTTTTGCCATAGTTCATACATTTCACATGTCTAGATGTGAAATAAAAATAATTTGGACAATAATTGACAGATTTTGAAATTTTTCAAAAATCTGTCTTTTTTCCTGACCACGGACCTTAAATGAAAACTAAGAAAATCTGAAAAGTACGAAAAAATCAAACCAATTTTTTTTTCACTTTTTTGCCATAGTTCATACATTTCACATGTCTAGATGTGAAATAAAAATAATTTGGACAATAATTGACAGATTTTGAAATTTTTCAAAAATCTGTCTTTTTTCCTGACCAAGGACCTTAAATGAAAACTAAGAAAATCTGAAAAGTACGAAAAAATCAAACCAATTTTTTTTTCACTTTTTTGCCATAGTTCATACATTTCACATGTCTAGATGTGAAATAAAAATAATTTGGACAATAATTGACAGATTTTGAAATTTTTCAAAAATCTGTCTTTTTTCCTGACCAAGGACCTTAAATGAAAACTAAGAAAATCTGAAAAGTACGAAAAAATCAAACCAATTTTTTTTTCACTTTTTTGCCATAGTTCATACATTTCACATGTCTAGATGTGAAATAAAAATAATTTGGACAATAATTGACAGATTTTGAAATTTGTAAAAAAAAAACTTTCTTTCATCCTGACTGCGGAAATTAAAAAAATCTGAAAAGTACGAAAAAATCAGACCAATTTTTTTTTCACTTTTTTTGCCATAGTTCATACATTTCACATGTCTAGATGTGAAATAAAAATAATTTTGACAATAATTGACAGATTTTGAAATTTTTCAAAAATCTGTCTTTTTTCCTGACCACGGACCTTAAATGAAAACTAAGAAAATCTGAAAAGTACGAAAAAATCAAACCAATTTTTTTTTCACTTTTTTGCCATAGTTCATACATTTCACATGTCTAGATGTGAAATAAAAATAATTTGGACAATAATTGACAGATCTTGAAATTTTTCAAAAATCTGTCTTTTTTCCTGACCACGGACCTTAAATGAAAACTAAGAAAATCTGAAAAGTACGAAAAAATCAAACCAATTTTTTTTCAAATTTTTTGCCATAGTTCATACATTTCACATGTCTAGATGTGAAATAAAAATAATTTGGACAATAATTTACAGATTTTGAAATTTGTAAAAAAAAAACTTTCTCTCATCCTGACCACGAAAATTAAAAAAATCTGAAAAGTACGAAAAAATCAGACCAATTTTTTTTTCACTTTTTTTGCCATAGTTCATACATTTCACATGTCTAGATGTGAAATAAAAATAATTTTGACAATAATTGACAGATTTTGAAATTTTTCAAAAATCTGTCTTTTTTCCTGACCACGGACCTTAAATGAAAACTAAGAAAATCTGAAAAGTACGAAAAAATCAAACCAATTTTTTTTTCACTTTTTTGCCATAGTTCATACATTTCACATGTCTAGATGTGAAATAAAAATAATTTGGACAATAATTGACAGATCTTGAAATTTTTCAAAAATCTGTCTTTTTTCCTGACCACGGACCTTAAATGAAAACTAAGAAAATCTGAAAAGTACGAAAAAATCAAACCAATTTTTTTTCAAATTTTTTGCCATAGTTCATACATTTCACATGTCTAGATGTGAAATAAAAATAATTTGGACAATAATTTACAGATTTTGAAATTTGTAAAAAAAAAACTTTCTCTCATCCTGACCACGAAAATTAAAAAAATCTGAAAAGCACGAAAAAATCAGACCAATTTTTTTTTCACTTTTTTTGCCATAGTTCATACATTTCACATGTCTAGATGTGAAATAAAAATAATTTGGACAATAATTGACAGATTTTGAAATTTTTCAAAAATCTGTCTTTTTTCCTGACCACGGACCTTAAATGAAAACTAAGAAAATCTGAAAAGTACGAAAAAATCAGACCAATTTTTTTTTCACTTTTTTTGCCATAGTTCATACATTTCACATGTCTAGATGTGAAATAAAAATAATTTTGACAATAATTGACAGATTTTGAAATTTTTCAAAAATCTGTCTTTTTTCCTGACCACGGACCTTAAATGAAAACTAAGAAAATCTGAAAAGTACGAAAAAATCAAACCAATTTTTTTTCAAATTTTTTGCCATAGTTCATACATTTCACATGTCTAGATGTGAAATAAAAATAATTTGGACAATAATTTACAGATTTTGAAATTTGTAAAAAAAAAACTTTCTCTCATCCTGACCTCGAAAATTAAAAAAATCTGAAAAGTACGAAAAAATCAGACCAATTTTTTTTTCACTTTTTTTGCCATAGTTCATACATTTCACATGTCTAGATGTGAAATAAAAATAATTTGGACAATAATTGACAGATTTTGAAATTTTTCAAAAATCTGTCTTTTTTCCTGACCACGGACCTTAAATGAAAACTAAGAAAATCTGAAAAGTACGAAAAAATCAAACCAATTTTTTTTTCACTTTTTTGCCATAGTTCATACATTTCACATGTCTAGATGTGAAATAAAAATAATTTGGACAATAATTGACAGATCTTGAAATTTTTCAAAAATCTGTCTTTTTTCCTGACCACGGACCTTAAATGAAAACTAAGAAAATCTGAAAAGTACGAAAAAATCAAACCAATTTTTTTTCAAATTTTTTGCCATAGTTCATACATTTCACATGTCTAGATGTGAAATAAAAATAATTTGGACAATAATTTACAGATTTTGAAATTTGTAAAAAAAAAACTTTCTCTCATCCTGACCACGAAAATTAAAAAAATCTGAAAAGTACGAAAAAATCAGACCAATTTTTTTTTCACTTTTTTTGCCATAGTTCATACATTTCACATGTCTAGATGTGAAATAAAAATAATTTTGACAATAATTGACAGATTTTGAAATTTTTCAAAAATCTGTCTTTTTTCCTGACCACGGACCTTAAATGAAAACTAAGAAAATCTGAAAAGTACGAAAAAATCAAACCAATTTTTTTTTCACTTTTTTGCCATAGTTCATACATTTCACATGTCTAGATGTGAAATAAAAATAATTTGGACAATAATTGACAGATCTTGAAATTTTTCAAAAATCTGTCTTTTTTCCTGACCACGGACCTTAAATGAAAACTAAGAAAATCTGAAAAGTACGAAAAAATCAAACCAATTTTTTTTCAAATTTTTTGCCATAGTTCATACATTTCACATGTCTAGATGTGAAATAAAAATAATTTGGACAATAATTTACAGATTTTGAAATTTGTAAAAAAAAAACTTTCTCTCATCCTGACCACGAAAATTAAAAAAATCTGAAAAGCACGAAAAAATCAGACCAATTTTTTTTTCACTTTTTTTGCCATAGTTCATACATTTCACATGTCTAGATGTGAAATAAAAATAATTTGGACAATAATTGACAGATTTTGAAATTTTTCAAAAATCTGTCTTTTTTCCTGACCACGGACCTTAAATGAAAACTAAGAAAATCTGAAAAGTACGAAAAAATCAGACCAATTTTTTTTTCACTTTTTTTGCCATAGTTCATACATTTCACATGTCTAGATGTGAAATAAAAATAATTTGGACAATAATTTACAGATTTTGAAATTTGTAAAAAAAAAACTTTCTCTCATCCTGACCACGAAAATTAAAAAAATCTGAAAAGCACGAAAAAATCAGACCAATTTTTTTTTCACTTTTTTTGCCATAGTTCATACATTTCACATGTCTAGATGTGAAATAAAAATAATTTTGACAATAATTGACAGATTTTGAAATTTTTCAAAAATCTGTCTTTTTTCCTGACCACGGACCTTAAATGAAAACTAAGAAAATCTGAAAAGTACGAAAAAATCAAACCAATTTTTTTTTCACTTTTTTGCCATAGTTCATACATTTCACATGTCTAGATGTGAAATAAAAATAATTTGGACAATAATTGACAGATCTTGAAATTTTTCAAAAATCTGTCTTTTTTCCTGACCACGGACCTTAAATGAAAACTAAGAAAATCTGAAAAGTACGAAAAAATCAAACCAATTTTTTTTCAAATTTTTTGCCATAGTTCATACATTTCACATGTCTAGATGTGAAATAAAAATAATTTGGACAATAATTTACAGATTTTGAAATTTGTAAAAAAAAAACTTTCTCTCATCCTGACCACGAAAATTAAAAAAATCTGAAAAGTACGAAAAAATCAGACCAATTTTTTTTTCACTTTTTTTGCCATAGTTCATACATTTCACATGTCTAGATGTGAAATAAAAATAATTTTGACAATAATTGACAGATTTTGAAATTTTTCAAAAATCTGTCTTTTTTCCTGACCACGGACCTTAAATGAAAACTAAGAAAATCTGAAAAGTACGAAAAAATCAAACCAATTTTTTTTTCACTTTTTTGCCATAGTTCATACATTTCACATGTCTAGATGTGAAATAAAAATAATTTGGACAATAATTGACAGATCTTGAAATTTTTCAAAAATCTGTCTTTTTTCCTGACCACGGACCTTAAATGAAAACTAAGAAAATCTGAAAAGTACGAAAAAATCAAACCAATTTTTTTTCAAATTTTTTGCCATAGTTCATACATTTCACATGTCTAGATGTGAAATAAAAATAATTTGGACAATAATTTACAGATTTTGAAATTTGTAAAAAAAAAACTTTCTCTCATCCTGACCACGAAAATTAAAAAAATCTGAAAAGCACGAAAAAATCAGACCAATTTTTTTTTCACTTTTTTTGCCATAGTTCATACATTTCACATGTCTAGATGTGAAATAAAAATAATTTGGACAATAATTGACAGATTTTGAAATTTTTCAAAAATCTGTCTTTTTTCCTGACCACGGACCTTAAATGAAAACTAAGAAAATCTGAAAAGTACGAAAAAATCAGACCAATTTTTTTTTCACTTTTTTTGCCATAGTTCATACATTTCACATGTCTAGATGTGAAATAAAAATAATTTTGACAATAATTGACAGATTTTGAAATTTTTCAAAAATCTGTCTTTTTTCCTGACCACGGACCTTAAATGAAAACTAAGAAAATCTGAAAAGTACGAAAAAATCAAACCAATTTTTTTTCAAATTTTTTGCCATAGTTCATACATTTCACATGTCTAGATGTGAAATAAAAATAATTTGGACAATAATTTACAGATTTTGAAATTTGTAAAAAAAAAACTTTCTCTCATCCTGACCACGGAAATTAAAAAAATCTGAAAAGTACGAAAAAATCAGACCAATTTTTTTTTCACTTTTTTTGCCATAGTTCATACATTTCACATGTCTAGATGTGAAATAAAAATAATTTGGACAATAATTGACAGATTTTGAAATTTTTCAAAAATCTGTCTTTTTTCCTGACCACGGACCTTAAATGAAAACTAAGAAAATCTGAAAAGTACGAAAAAATCAAACCAATTTTTTTTTCACTTTTTTGCCATAGTTCATACATTTCACATGTCTAGATGTGAAATAAAAATAATTTGGACAATAATTGACAGATTTTGAAATTTTTCAAAAATCTGTCTTTTTTCCTGACCAAGGACCTTAAATGAAAACTAAGAAAATCTGAAAAGTACGAAAAAATCAAACCAATTTTTTTTTCACTTTTTTGCCATAGTTCATACATTTCACATGTCTAGATGTGAAATAAAAATAATTTGGACAATAATTGACAGATTTTGAAATTTGTAAAAAAAAAACTTTCTTTCATCCTGACTGCGGAAATTAAAAAAATCTGAAAAGTACGAAAAAATCAGACCAATTTTTTTTTCACTTTTTTTGCCATAGTTCATACATTTCACATGTCTAGATGTGAAATAAAAATAATTTTGACAATAATTGACAGATTTTGAAATTTTTCAAAAATCTGTCTTTTTTCCTGACCACGGACCTTAAATGAAAACTAAGAAAATCTGAAAAGTACGAAAAAATCAAACCAATTTTTTTTTCACTTTTTTGCCATAGTTCATACATTTCACATGTCTAGATGTGAAATAAAAATAATTTGGACAATAATTGACAGATTTTGAAATTTTTCAAAAATCTGTCTTTTTTCCTGACCACGGACCTTAAATGAAAACTAAGAAAATCTGAAAAGTACGAAAAAATCAAACCAATTTTTTTTTCACTTTTTTGCCATAGTTCATACATTTCACATGTCTAGATGTGAAATAAAAATAATTTGGACAATAATTGACAGATTTTGAAATTTTTCAAAAATCTGTCTTTTTTCCTGACCAAGGACCTTAAATGAAAACTAAGAAAATCTGAAAAGTACGAAAAAATCAAACCAATTTTTTTTTCACTTTTTTGCCATAGTTCATACATTTCACATGTCTAGATGTGAAATAAAAATAATTTGGACAATAATTGACAGATTTTGAAATTTGTAAAAAAAAAACTTTCTTTCATCCTGACTGCGGAAATTAAAAAAATCTGAAAAGTACGAAAAAATCAGACCAATTTTTTTTTCACTTTTTTTGCCATAGTTCATACATTTCACATGTCTAGATGTGAAATAAAAATAATTTTGACAATAATTGACAGATTTTGAAATTTTTCAAAAATCTGTCTTTTTTCCTGACCACGGACCTTAAATGAAAACTAAGAAAATCTGAAAAGTACGAAAAAATCAAACCAATTTTTTTTTCACTTTTTTGCCATAGTTCATACATTTCACATGTCTAGATGTGAAATAAAAATAATTTGGACAATAATTGACAGATCTTGAAATTTTTCAAAAATCTGTCTTTTTTCCTGACCACGGACCTTAAATGAAAACTAAGAAAATCTGAAAAGTACGAAAAAATCAAACCAATTTTTTTTCAAATTTTTTGCCATAGTTCATACATTTCACATGTCTAGATGTGAAATAAAAATAATTTGGACAATAATTTACAGATTTTGAAATTTGTAAAAAAAAAAACTTTCTCTCATCCTGACCACGAAAATTAAAAAAATCTGAAAAGCACGAAAAAATCAGACCAATTTTTTTTTCACTTTTTTTGCCATAGTTCATACATTTCACATGTCTAGATGTGAAATAAAAATAATTTGGACAATAATTGACAGATTTTGAAATTTTTCAAAAATCTGTCTTTTTTCCTGACCACGGACCTTAAATGAAAACTAAGAAAATCTGAAAAGTACGAAAAAATCAGACCAATTTTTTTTTCACTTTTTTTGCCATAGTTCATACATTTCACATGTCTAGATGTGAAATAAAAATAATTTGGACAATAATTTACAGATTTTGAAATTTGTAAAAAAAAAACTTTCTCTCATCCTGACCACGAAAATTAAAAAAATCTGAAAAGCACGAAAAAATCAGACCAATTTTTTTTTCACTTTTTTTGCCATAGTTCATACATTTCACATGTCTAGATGTGAAATAAAAATAATTTTGACAATAATTGACAGATTTTGAAATTTTTCAAAAATCTGTCTTTTTTCCTGACCACGGACCTTAAATGAAAACTAAGAAAATCTGAAAAGTACGAAAAAATCAAACCAATTTTTTTTTCACTTTTTTGCCATAGTTCATACATTTCACATGTCTAGATGTGAAATAAAAATAATTTGGACAATAATTGACAGATCTTGAAATTTTTCAAAAATCTGTCTTTTTTCCTGACCACGGACCTTAAATGAAAACTAAGAAAATCTGAAAAGTACGAAAAAATCAAACCAATTTTTTTTCAAATTTTTTGCCATAGTTCATACATTTCACATGTCTAGATGTGAAATAAAAATAATTTGGACAATAATTTACAGATTTTGAAATTTGTAAAAAAAAAACTTTCTCTCATCCTGACCACGAAAATTAAAAAAATCTGAAAAGTACGAAAAAATCAGACCAATTTTTTTTTCACTTTTTTTGCCATAGTTCATACATTTCACATGTCTAGATGTGAAATAAAAATAATTTTGACAATAATTGACAGATTTTGAAATTTTTCAAAAATCTGTCTTTTTTCCTGACCACGGACCTTAAATGAAAACTAAGAAAATCTGAAAAGTACGAAAAAATCAAACCAATTTTTTTTTCACTTTTTTGCCATAGTTCATACATTTCACATGTCTAGATGTGAAATAAAAATAATTTGGACAATAATTGACAGATCTTGAAATTTTTCAAAAATCTGTCTTTTTTCCTGACCACGGACCTTAAATGAAAACTAAGAAAATCTGAAAAGTACGAAAAAATCAAACCAATTTTTTTTCAAATTTTTTGCCATAGTTCATACATTTCACATGTCTAGATGTGAAATAAAAATAATTTGGACAATAATTTACAGATTTTGAAATTTGTAAAAAAAAAACTTTCTCTCATCCTGACCACGAAAATTAAAAAAATCTGAAAAGCACGAAAAAATCAGACCAATTTTTTTTTCACTTTTTTTGCCATAGTTCATACATTTCACATGTCTAGATGTGAAATAAAAATAATTTGGACAATAATTGACAGATTTTGAAATTTTTCAAAAATCTGTCTTTTTTCCTGACCACGGACCTTAAATGAAAACTAAGAAAATCTGAAAAGTACGAAAAAATCAGACCAATTTTTTTTTCACTTTTTTTGCCATAGTTCATACATTTCACATGTCTAGATGTGAAATAAAAATAATTTTGACAATAATTGACAGATTTTGAAATTTTTCAAAAATCTGTCTTTTTTCCTGACCACGGACCTTAAATGAAAACTAAGAAAATCTGAAAAGTACGAAAAAATCAAACCAATTTTTTTTCAAATTTTTTGCCATAGTTCATACATTTCACATGTCTAGATGTGAAATAAAAATAATTTGGACAATAATTTACAGATTTTGAAATTTGTAAAAAAAAAACTTTCTCTCATCCTGACCACGGAAATTAAAAAAATCTGAAAAGTACGAAAAAATCAGACCAATTTTTTTTTCACTTTTTTTGCCATAGTTCATACATTTCACATGTCTAGATGTGAAATAAAAATAATTTGGACAATAATTGACAGATTTTGAAATTTTTCAAAAATCTGTCTTTTTTCCTGACCACGGACCTTAAATGAAAACTAAGAAAATCTGAAAAGTACGAAAAAATCAAACCAATTTTTTTTTCACTTTTTTGCCATAGTTCATACATTTCACATGTCTAGATGTGAAATAAAAATAATTTGGACAATAATTGACAGATTTTGAAATTTTTCAAAAATCTGTCTTTTTTTCCTGACCAAGGACCTTAAATGAAAACTAAGAAAATCTGAAAAGTACGAAAAAATCAAACCAATTTTTTTTTCACTTTTTTGCCATAGTTCATACATTTCACATGTCTAGATGTGAAATAAAAATAATTTGGACAATAATTGACAGATTTTGAAATTTGTAAAAAAAAAACTTTCTTTCATCCTGACTGCGGAAATTAAAAAAATCTGAAAAGTACGAAAAAATCAGACCAATTTTTTTTTCACTTTTTTTGCCATAGTTCATACATTTCACATGTCTAGATGTGAAATAAAAATAATTTGGACAATAATTGACAGATTTTGAAATTTTTCAAAAATCTGTCTTTTTTCCTGACCACGGATCTTAAATGAAAACTAAGAAAATCTGAAAAGTACGAAAAAATCAAACCAATTTTTTTTTCACTTTTTTGCCATAGTTCATACATTTCACATGTCTAGATGTGAAATAAAAATAATTTGGACAATAATTGACAGATCTTGAAATTTTTCAAAAATCTGTCTTTTTTCCTGACCACGGACCTTAAATGAAAACTAAGAAAATCTGAAAAGTACGAAAAAATCAAACCAATTTTTTTTCAAATTTTTTGCCATAGTTCATACATTTCACATGTCTAGATGTGAAATAAAAATAATTTGGACAATAATTTACAGATTTTGAAATTTGTAAAAAAAAAACTTTCTCTCATCCTGACCACGAAAATTAAAAAAATCTGAAAAGTACGAAAAAATCAGACCAATTTTTTTTTCACTTTTTTTGCCATAGTTCATACATTTCACATGTCTAGATGTGAAATAAAAATAATTTTGACAATAATTGACAGATTTTGAAATTTTTCAAAAATCTGTCTTTTTTCCTGACCACGGACCTTAAATGAAAACTAAGAAAATCTGAAAAGTACGAAAAAATCAAACCAATTTTTTTTTCACTTTTTTGCCATAGTTCATACATTTCACATGTCTAGATGTGAAATAAAAATAATTTGGACAATAATTGACAGATTTTGAAATTTGTAAAAAAAAAACTTTCTTTCATCCTGACTGCGGAAATTAAAAAAATCTGAAAAGTACGAAAAAATCAGACCAATTTTTTTTTCACTTTTTTTGCCATAGTTCATACATTTCACATGTCTAGATGTGAAATAAAAATAATTTTGACAATAATTGACAGATTTTGAAATTTTTCAAAAATCTGTCTTTTTTCCTGACCACGGACCTTAAATGAAAACTAAGAAAATCTGAAAAGTACGAAAAAATCAAACCAATTTTTTTTTCACTTTTTTGCCATAGTTCATACATTTCACATGTCTAGATGTGAAATAAAAATAATTTGGACAATAATTGACAGATCTTGAAATTTTTCAAAAATCTGTCTTTTTTCCTGACCACGGACCTTAAATGAAAACTAAGAAAATCTGAAAAGTACGAAAAAATCAAACCAATTTTTTTTCAAATTTTTTGCCATAGTTCATACATTTCACATGTCTAGATGTGAAATAAAAATAATTTGGACAATAATTTACAGATTTTGAAATTTGTAAAAAAAAAACTTTCTCTCATCCTGACCACGAAAATTAAAAAAATCTGAAAAGTACGAAAAAATCAGACCAATTTTTTTTTCACTTTTTTTGCCATAGTTCATACATTTCACATGTCTAGATGTGAAATAAAAATAATTTTGACAATAATTGACAGATTTTGAAATTTTTCAAAAATCTGTCTTTTTTCCTGACCACGGACCTTAAATGAAAACTAAGAAAATCTGAAAAGTACGAAAAAATCAAACCAATTTTTTTTTCACTTTTTTGCCATAGTTCATACATTTCACATGTCTAGATGTGAAATAAAAATAATTTGGACAATAATTGACAGATCTTGAAATTTTCAAAAATCTGTCTTTTTTCCTGACCACGGACCTTAAATGAAAACTAAGAAAATCTGAAAAGTACGAAAAAATCAAACCAATTTTTTTTCAAATTTTTTTGCCATAGTTCATACATTTCACATGTCTAGATGTGAAATAAAAATAATTTGGACAATAATTTACAGATTTTGAAATTTGTAAAAAAAAAACTTTCTCTCATCCTGACCACGAAAATTAAAAAAATCTGAAAAGCACGAAAAAATCAGACCAATTTTTTTTTCACTTTTTTTGCCATAGTTCATACATTTCACATGTCTAGATGTGAAATATAAAATAATTTGGACAATAATTGACAGATTTGAAATTTTTCAAAAATCTGTCTTTTTTCCTGACCACGGACTTAAATGAAAACTAAGAAAATCTGAAAAGTACGAAAAAATCAGACCAATTTTTTTTTCACTTTTTTTGCCATAGTTCATACATTTCACATGTCTAGATGTGAAATAAAAATAATTTTGACAATAATTGACAGATTTTGAAATTTTTCAAAAATCTGTCTTTTTTCCTGACCACGGACCTTAAATGAAAACTAAGAAAATCTGAAAAGTACGAAAAAATCAAACCAATTTTTTTTCAAATTTTTTGCCATAGTTCATACATTTCACATGTCTAGATGTGAAATAAAAATAATTTGGACAATAATTTACAGATTTTGAAATTTGTAAAAAAAAAACTTTCTCTCATCCTGACCACGGAAATTAAAAAAATCTGAAAAGTACGAAAAAATCAGACCAATTTTTTTTTCACTTTTTTTGCCATAGTTCATACATTTCACATGTCTAGATGTGAAATAAAAATAATTTGGACAATAATTGACAGATTTTGAAATTTTTCAAAAATCTGTCTTTTTTCCTGACCACGGACCTTAAATGAAAACTAAGAAAATCTGAAAAGTACGAAAAAATCAAACCAATTTTTTTTTCACTTTTTTGCCATAGTTCATACATTTCACATGTCTAGATGTGAAATAAAAATAATTTGGACAATAATTGACAGATTTTGAAATTTTTCAAAAATCTGTCTTTTTTTCCTGACCAAGGACCTTAAATGAAAACTAAGAAAATCTGAAAAGTACGAAAAAATCAAACCAATTTTTTTTTCACTTTTTTGCCATAGTTCATACATTTCACATGTCTAGATGTGAAATAAAAATAATTTGGACAATAATTGACAGATTTTGAAATTTGTAAAAAAAAAACTTTCTTTCATCCTGACTGCGGAAATTAAAAAAATCTGAAAAGTACGAAAAAATCAGACCAATTTTTTTTTCACTTTTTTTGCCATAGTTCATACATTTCACATGTCTAGATGTGAAATAAAAATAATTTGGACAATAATTGACAGATTTTGAAATTTTTCAAAAATCTGTCTTTTTTCCTGACCACGGATCTTAAATGAAAACTAAGAAAATCTGAAAAGTACGAAAAAATCAAACCAATTTTTTTTTCACTTTTTTGCCATAGTTCATACATTTCACATGTCTAGATGTGAAATAAAAATAATTTGGACAATAATTGACAGATCTTGAAATTTTTCAAAAATCTGTCTTTTTTCCTGACCACGGACCTTAAATGAAAACTAAGAAAATCTGAAAAGTACGAAAAAATCAAACCAATTTTTTTTCAAATTTTTTGCCATAGTTCATACATTTCACATGTCTAGATGTGAAATAAAAATAATTTGGACAATAATTTACAGATTTTGAAATTTGTAAAAAAAAAACTTTCTCTCATCCTGACCACGAAAATTAAAAAAATCTGAAAAGTACGAAAAAATCAGACCAATTTTTTTTTCACTTTTTTTGCCATAGTTCATACATTTCACATGTCTAGATGTGAAATAAAAATAATTTTGACAATAATTGACAGATTTTGAAATTTTTCAAAAATCTGTCTTTTTTCCTGACCACGGACCTTAAATGAAAACTAAGAAAATCTGAAAAGTACGAAAAAATCAAACCAATTTTTTTTTCACTTTTTTGCCATAGTTCATACATTTCACATGTCTAGATGTGAAATAAAAATAATTTGGACAATAATTGACAGATTTTGAAATTTGTAAAAAAAAAACTTTCTTTCATCCTGACTGCGGAAATTAAAAAAATCTGAAAAGTACGAAAAAATCAGACCAATTTTTTTTTCACTTTTTTTGCCATAGTTCATACATTTCACATGTCTAGATGTGAAATAAAAATAATTTGGACAATAATTGACAGATTTTGTAATTTTTCAAAAATCTGTCTTTTTTCCTGACCACGGATCTTAAATGAAAACTAAGAAAATCTGAAAAGTACGAAAAAATCAAACCAATTTTTTTTTCACTTTTTTGCCATAGTTCATACATTTCACATGTCTAGATGTGAAATAAAAATAATTTGGACAATAATTGACAGATCTTGAAATTTTTCAAAAATCTGTCTTTTTTCCTGACCACGGACCTTAAATGAAAACTAAGAAAATCTGAAAAGTACGAAAAAAT
Organism: Alosa sapidissima; assembly: GCF_018492685.1. NCBI lineage: Eukaryota > Metazoa > Chordata > Actinopteri > Clupeiformes > Clupeidae > Alosa > Alosa sapidissima. Next base: position 18,363 of record NW_024582161.1, on the reverse strand, counting down.
CAAACCAATTTTTTTTCAAATTTTTTGCCATAGTTCATACATTTCACATGTCTAGATGTGAAATAAAAATAATTTGGACAATAATTTACAGATTTTGAAATTTGTAAAAAAAAAACTTTCTCTCATCCTGACCACGAAAATTAAAAAAATCTGAAAAGTACGAAAAAATCAGACCAATTTTTTTTTCACTTTTTTTGCCATAGTTCATACATTTCACATGTCTAGATGTGAAATAAAAATAATTTTGACAATAATTGACAGATTTTGAAATTTTTCAAAAATCTGTCTTTTTTCCTGACCACGGACCTTAAATGAAAACTAAGAAAATCTGAAAAGTACGAAAAAATCAAACCAATTTTTTTTTCACTTTTTTGCCATAGTTCATACATTTCACATGTCTAGATGTGAAATAAAAATAATTTGGACAATAATTGACAGATCTTGAAATTTTTCAAAAATCTGTCTTTTTTCCTGACCACGGACCTTAAATGAAAACTAAGAAAATCTGAAAAGTACGAAAAAATCAAACCAATTTTTTTTCAAATTTTTTGCCATAGTTCATACATTTCACATGTCTAGATGTGAAATAAAAATAATTTGGACAATAATTTACAGATTTTGAAATTTGTAAAAAAAAAACTTTCTCTCATCCTGACCACGAAAATTAAAAAAATCTGAAAAGCACGAAAAAATCAGACCAATTTTTTTTTCACTTTTTTTGCCATAGTTCATACATTTCACATGTCTAGATGTGAAATAAAAATAATTTTGACAATAATTGACAGATTTTGAAATTTTTCAAAAATCTGTCTTTTTTCCTGACCACGGACCTTAAATGAAAACTAAGAAAATCTGAAAAGTACGAAAAAATCAAACCAATTTTTTTTTCACTTTTTTGCCATAGTTCATACATTTCACATGTCTAGATGTGAAATAAAAATAATTTGGACAATAATTGACAGATCTTGAAATTTTTCAAAAATCTGTCTTTTTTCCTGACCACGGACCTTAAATGAAAACTAAGAAAATCTGAAAAGTACGAAAAAATCAAACCATTTTTTTTTCAAATTTTTTGCCATAGTTCATACATTTCACATGTCTAGATGTGAAATAAAAATAATTTGGACAATAATTTACAGATTTTGAAATTTGTAAAAAAAAAACTTTCTCTCATCCTGACCACGAAAATTAAAAAAATCTGAAAAGTACGAAAAAATCAGACCAATTTTTTTTTCACTTTTTTTGCCATAGTTCATACATTTCACATGTCTAGATGTGAAATAAAAATAATTTTGACAATAATTGACAGATTTTGAAATTTTTCAAAAATCTGTCTTTTTTCCTGACCACGGACCTTAAATGAAAACTAAGAAAATCTGAAAAGTACGAAAAAATCAAACCAATTTTTTTTTCACTTTTTTGCCATAGTTCATACATTTCACATGTCTAGATGTGAAATAAAAATAATTTGGACAATAATTGACAGATCTTGAAATTTTTCAAAAATCTGTCTTTTTTCCTGACCACGGACCTTAAATGAAAACTAAGAAAATCTGAAAAGTACGAAAAAATCAAACCAATTTTTTTTCAAATTTTTTGCCATAGTTCATACATTTCACATGTCTAGATGTGAAATAAAAATAATTTGGACAATAATTTACAGATTTTGAAATTTGTAAAAAAAAAACTTTCTCTCATCCTGACCACGAAAATTAAAAAAATCTGAAAAGCACGAAAAAATCAGACCAATTTTTTTTTCACTTTTTTTGCCATAGTTCATACATTTCACATGTCTAGATGTGAAATAAAAATAATTTGGACAATAATTGACAGATTTTGAAATTTTTCAAAAATCTGTCTTTTTTCCTGACCACGGACCTTAAATGAAAACTAAGAAAATCTGAAAAGTACGAAAAAATCAGACCAATTTTTTTTTCACTTTTTTTGCCATAGTTCATACATTTCACATGTCTAGATGTGAAATAAAAATAATTTTGACAATAATTGACAGATTTTGAAATTTTTCAAAAATCTGTCTTTTTTCCTGACCACGGACCTTAAATGAAAACTAAGAAAATCTGAAAAGTACGAAAAAATCAAACCAATTTTTTTTCAAATTTTTTGCCATAGTTCATACATTTCACATGTCTAGATGTGAAATAAAAATAATTTGGACAATAATTTACAGATTTTGAAATTTGTAAAAAAAAAACTTTCTCTCATCCTGACCACGGAAATTAAAAAAATCTGAAAAGTACGAAAAAATCAGACCAATTTTTTTTTCACTTTTTTTGCCATAGTTCATACATTTCACATGTCTAGATGTGAAATAAAAATAATTTGGACAATAATTGACAGATTTTGAAATTTTTCAAAAATCTGTCTTTTTTCCTGACCACGGACCTTAAATGAAAACTAAGAAAATCTGAAAAGTACGAAAAAATCAAACCAATTTTTTTTTCACTTTTTTGCCATAGTTCATACATTTCACATGTCTAGATGTGAAATAAAAATAATTTGGACAATAATTGACAGATTTTGAAATTTTTCAAAAATCTGTCTTTTTTTCCTGACCAAGGACCTTAAATGAAAACTAAGAAAATCTGAAAAGTACGAAAAAATCAAACCAATTTTTTTTTCACTTTTTTGCCATAGTTCATACATTTCACATGTCTAGATGTGAAATAAAAATAATTTGGACAATAATTGACAGATTTTGAAATTTGTAAAAAAAAAACTTTCTTTCATCCTGACTGCGGAAATTAAAAAAATCTGAAAAGTACGAAAAAATCAGACCAATTTTTTTTTCACTTTTTTTGCCATAGTTCATACATTTCACATGTCTAGATGTGAAATAAAAATAATTTGGACAATAATTGACAGATTTTGAAATTTTTCAAAAATCTGTCTTTTTTCCTGACCACGGATCTTAAATGAAAACTAAGAAAATCTGAAAAGTACGAAAAAATCAAACCAATTTTTTTTTCACTTTTTTGCCATAGTTCATACATTTCACATGTCTAGATGTGAAATAAAAATAATTTGGACAATAATTGACAGATCTTGAAATTTTTCAAAAATCTGTCTTTTTTCCTGACCACGGACCTTAAATGAAAACTAAGAAAATCTGAAAAGTACGAAAAAATCAAACCAATTTTTTTTCAAATTTTTTGCCATAGTTCATACATTTCACATGTCTAGATGTGAAATAAAAATAATTTGGACAATAATTTACAGATTTTGAAATTTGTAAAAAAAAAACTTTCTCTCATCCTGACCACGAAAATTAAAAAAATCTGAAAAGTACGAAAAAATCAGACCAATTTTTTTTTCACTTTTTTTGCCATAGTTCATACATTTCACATGTCTAGATGTGAAATAAAAATAATTTGGACAATAATTGACAGATCTTGAAATTTTTCAAAAATCTGTCTTTTTTCCTGACCACGGACCTTAAATGAAAACTAAGAAAATCTGAAAAGTACGAAAAAATCAAACCAATTTTTTTTTCACTTTTTTGCCATAGTTCATACATTTCACATGTCTAGATGTGAAATAAAAATAATTTGGACAATAATTGACAGATTTTGAAATTTTTCAAAAATCTGTCTTTTTTCCTGACCACGGACCTTAAATGAAAACTAAGAAAATCTGAAAAGTACGAAAAAATCAAACCAATTTTTTTTTCACTTTTTTGCCATAGTTCATACATTTCACATGTCTAGATGTGAAATAAAAATAATTTGGACAATAATTGACAGATTTTGAAATTTTTCAAAAATCTGTCTTTTTTCCTGACCAAGGACCTTAAATGAAAACTAAGAAAATCTGAAAAGTACGAAAAAATCAAACCAATTTTTTTTTCACTTTTTTGCCATAGTTCATACATTTCACATGTCTAGATGTGAAATAAAAATAATTTGGACAATAATTTACAGATTTTGAAATTTGTAAAAAAAAAACTTTCTCTCATCCTGACCACGAAAATTAAAAAAATCTGAAAAGCACGAAAAAATCAGACCAATTTTTTTTTCACTTTTTTTGCCATAGTTCATACATTTCACATGTCTAGATGTGAAATAAAAATAATTTTGACAATAATTGACAGATTTTGAAATTTTTCAAAAATCTGTCTTTTTTCCTGACCACGGACCTTAAATGAAAACTAAGAAAATCTGAAAAGTACGAAAAAATCAAACCAATTTTTTTTTCACTTTTTTGCCATAGTTCATACATTTCACATGTCTAGATGTGAAATAAAAATAATTTGGACAATAATTGACAGATCTTGAAATTTTTCAAAAATCTGTCTTTTTTCCTGACCACGGACCTTAAATGAAAACTAAGAAAATCTGAAAAGTACGAAAAAATCAAACCAATTTTTTTTCAAATTTTTTGCCATAGTTCATACATTTCACATGTCTAGATGTGAAATAAAAATAATTTGGACAATAATTTACAGATTTTGAAATTTGTAAAAAAAAAACTTTCTCTCATCCTGACCACGAAAATTAAAAAAATCTGAAAAGTACGAAAAAATCAGACCAATTTTTTTTTCACTTTTTTTGCCATAGTTCATACATTTCACATGTCTAGATGTGAAATAAAAATAATTTTGACAATAATTGACAGATTTTGAAATTTTTCAAAAATCTGTCTTTTTTCCTGACCACGGACCTTAAATGAAAACTAAGAAAATCTGAAAAGTACGAAAAAATCAAACCAATTTTTTTTTCACTTTTTTGCCATAGTTCATACATTTCACATGTCTAGATGTGAAATAAAAATAATTTGGACAATAATTGACAGATCTTGAAATTTTTCAAAAATCTGTCTTTTTTCCTGACCACGGACCTTAAATGAAAACTAAGAAAATCTGAAAAGTACGAAAAAATCAAACCAATTTTTTTTCAAATTTTTTGCCATAGTTCATACATTTCACATGTCTAGATGTGAAATAAAAATAATTTGGACAATAATTTACAGATTTTGAAATTTGTAAAAAAAAAACTTTCTCTCATCCTGACCACGAAAATTAAAAAAATCTGAAAAGCACGAAAAAATCAGACCAATTTTTTTTTCACTTTTTTTGCCATAGTTCATACATTTCACATGTCTAGATGTGAAATAAAAATAATTTGGACAATAATTGACAGATTTTGAAATTTTTCAAAAATCTGTCTTTTTTCCTGACCACGGACCTTAAATGAAAACTAAGAAAATCTGAAAAGTACGAAAAAATCAGACCAATTTTTTTTTCACTTTTTTTGCCATAGTTCATACATTTCACATGTCTAGATGTGAAATAAAAATAATTTTGACAATAATTGACAGATTTTGAAATTTTTCAAAAATCTGTCTTTTTTCCTGACCACGGACCTTAAATGAAAACTAAGAAAATCTGAAAAGTACGAAAAAATCAAACCAATTTTTTTTCAAATTTTTTGCCATAGTTCATACATTTCACATGTCTAGATGTGAAATAAAAATAATTTGGACAATAATTTACAGATTTTGAAATTTGTAAAAAAAAAACTTTCTCTCATCCTGACCACGGAAATTAAAAAAATCTGAAAAGTACGAAAAAATCAGACCAATTTTTTTTTCACTTTTTTTGCCATAGTTCATACATTTCACATGTCTAGATGTGAAATAAAAATAATTTGGACAATAATTGACAGATTTTGAAATTTTTCAAAAATCTGTCTTTTTTCCTGACCACGGACCTTAAATGAAAACTAAGAAAATCTGAAAAGTACGAAAAAATCAAACCAATTTTTTTTTCACTTTTTTGCCATAGTTCATACATTTCACATGTCTAGATGTGAAATAAAAATAATTTGGACAATAATTGACAGATTTTGAAATTTTTCAAAAATCTGTCTTTTTTTTGCTGACCAAGGACCTTAAATGAAAACTAAGAAAATCTGAAAAGTACGAAAAAATCAAACCAATTTTTTTTTCACTTTTTTGCCATAGTTCATACATTTCACATGTCTAGATGTGAAATAAAAATAATTTGGACAATAATTGACAGATTTTGAAATTTGTAAAAAAAAAACTTTCTTTCATCCTGACTGCGGAAATTAAAAAAATCTGAAAAGTACGAAAAAATCAGACCAATTTTTTTTTCACTTTTTTTGCCATAGTTCATACATTTCACATGTCTAGATGTGAAATAAAAATAATTTGGACAATAATTGACAGATTTTGAAATTTTTCAAAAATCTGTCTTTTTTCCTGACCACGGATCTTAAATGAAAACTAAGAAAATCTGAAAAGTACGAAAAAATCAAACCAATTTTTTTTTCACTTTTTTGCCATAGTTCATACATTTCACATGTCTAGATGTGAAATAAAAATAATTTGGACAATAATTGACAGATCTTGAAATTTTTCAAAAATCTGTCTTTTTTCCTGACCACGGACCTTAAATGAAAACTAAGAAAATCTGAAAAGTACGAAAAAATCAAACCAATTTTTTTTCAAATTTTTTGCCATAGTTCATACATTTCACATGTCTAGATGTGAAATAAAAATAATTTGGACAATAATTTACAGATTTTGAAATTTGTAAAAAAAAAACTTTCTCTCATCCTGACCACGAAAATTAAAAAAATCTGAAAAGTACGAAAAAATCAGACCAATTTTTTTTTCACTTTTTTTGCCATAGTTCATACATTTCACATGTCTAGATGTGAAATAAAAATAATTTTGACAATAATTGACAGATTTTGAAATTTTTCAAAAATCTGTCTTTTTTCCTGACCACGGACCTTAAATGAAAACTAAGAAAATCTGAAAAGTACGAAAAAATCAAACCAATTTTTTTTTCACTTTTTTGCCATAGTTCATACATTTCACATGTCTAGATGTGAAATAAAAATAATTTGGACAATAATTGACAGATTTTGAAATTTTTCAAAAATCTGTCTTTTTTCCTGACCACGGACCTTAAATGAAAACTAAGAAAATCTGAAAAGTACGAAAAAATCAAACCAATTTTTTTTTCACTTTTTTGCCATAGTTCATACATTTCACATGTCTAGATGTGAAATAAAAATAATTTGGACAATAATTGACAGATTTTGAAATTTTTCAAAAATCTGTCTTTTTTCCTGACCAAGGACCTTAAATGAAAACTAAGAAAATCTGAAAAGTACGAAAAAATCAAACCAATTTTTTTTTCACTTTTTTGCCATAGTTCATACATTTCACATGTCTAGATGTGAAATAAAAATAATTTGGACAATAATTGACAGATTTTGAAATTTGTAAAAAAAAAACTTTCTTTCATCCTGACTGCGGAAATTAAAAAAATCTGAAAAGTACGAAAAAATCAGACCAATTTTTTTTTCACTTTTTTTGCCATAGTTCATACATTTCACATGTCTAGATGTGAAATAAAAATAATTTTGACAATAATTGACAGATTTTGAAATTTTTCAAAAATCTGTCTTTTTTCCTGACCACGGACCTTAAATGAAAACTAAGAAAATCTGAAAAGTACGAAAAAATCAAACCAATTTTTTTTTCACTTTTTTGCCATAGTTCATACATTTCACATGTCTAGATGTGAAATAAAAATAATTTGGACAATAATTGACAGATCTTGAAATTTTTCAAAAATCTGTCTTTTTTCCTGACCACGGACCTTAAATGAAAACTAAGAAAATCTGAAAAGTACGAAAAAATCAAACCAATTTTTTTTCAAATTTTTTGCCATAGTTCATACATTTCACATGTCTAGATGTGAAATAAAAATAATTTGGACAATAATTTACAGATTTTGAAATTTGTAAAAAAAAAACTTTCTCTCATCCTGACCACGAAAATTAAAAAAATCTGAAAAGCACGAAAAAATCAGACCAATTTTTTTTTCACTTTTTTTGCCATAGTTCATACATTTCACATGTCTAGATGTGAAATAAAAATAATTTTGACAATAATTGACAGATTTTGAAATTTTTCAAAAATCTGTCTTTTTTCCTGACCACGGACCTTAAATGAAAACTAAGAAAATCTGAAAAGTACGAAAAAATCAAACCAATTTTTTTTTCACTTTTTTGCCATAGTTCATACATTTCACATGTCTAGATGTGAAATAAAAATAATTTGGACAATAATTGACAGATTTTGAAATTTTTCAAAAATCTGTCTTTTTTCCTGACCAAGGACCTTAAATGAAAACTAAGAAAATCTGAAAAGTACGAAAAAATCAAACCAATTTTTTTTTCACTTTTTTGCCATAGTTCATACATTTCACATGTCTAGATGTGAAATAAAAATAATTTGGACAATAATTGACAGATTTTGAAATTTGTAAAAAAAAAACTTTCTTTCATCCTGACTGCGGAAATTAAAAAAATCTGAAAAGTACGAAAAAATCAGACCAATTTTTTTTTCACTTTTTTTGCCATAGTTCATACATTTCACATGTCTAGATGTGAAATAAAAATAATTTTGACAATAATTGACAGATTTTGAAATTTTTCAAAAATCTGTCTTTTTTCCTGACCACGGACCTTAAATGAAAACTAAGAAAATCTGAAAAGTACGAAAAAATCAAACCAATTTTTTTTTCACTTTTTTGCCATAGTTCATACATTTCACATGTCTAGATGTGAAATAAAAATAATTTGGACAATAATTGACAGATCTTGAAATTTTTCAAAAATCTGTCTTTTTTCCTGACCACGGACCTTAAATGAAAACTAAGAAAATCTGAAAAGTACGAAAAAATCAAACCAATTTTTTTTCAAATTTTTTGCCATAGTTCATACATTTCACATGTCTAGATGTGAAATAAAAATAATTTGGACAATAATTTACAGATTTTGAAATTTGTAAAAAAAAAACTTTCTCTCATCCTGACCACGAAAATTAAAAAAATCTGAAAAGCACGAAAAAATCAGACCAATTTTTTTTTCACTTTTTTTGCCATAGTTCATACATTTCACATGTCTAGATGTGAAATAAAAATAATTTTGACAATAATTGACAGATTTTGAAATTTTTCAAAAATCTGTCTTTTTTCCTGACCACGGACCTTAAATGAAAACTAAGAAAATCTGAAAAGTACGAAAAAATCAAACCAATTTTTTTTCAAATTTTTTGCCATAGTTCATACATTTCACATGTCTAGATGTGAAATAAAAATAATTTGGACAATAATTTACAGATTTTGAAATTTGTAAAAAAAAAAACTTTCTCTCATCCTGACCACGAAAATTAAAAAAATCTGAAAAGTACGAAAAAATCAGACCAATTTTTTTTTCACTTTTTTTGCCATAGTTCATACATTTCACATGTCTAGATGTGAAATAAAAATAATTTGGACAATAATTGACAGATTTTGAAATTTTTCAAAAATCTGTCTTTTTTCCTGACCACGGACCTTAAATGAAAACTAAGAAAATCTGAAAAGTACGAAAAAATCAAACCAATTTTTTTTTCACTTTTTTGCCATAGTTCATACATTTCACATGTCTAGATGTGAAATAAAAATAATTTGGACAATAATTGACAGATTTTGAAATTTTTCAAAAATCTGTCTTTTTTTCCTGACCAAGGACCTTAAATGAAAACTAAGAAAATCTGAAAAGTACGAAAAAATCAAACCAATTTTTTTTTCACTTTTTTGCCATAGTTCATACATTTCACATGTCTAGATGTGAAATAAAAATAATTTGGACAATAATTGACAGATTTTGAAATTTGTAAAAAAAAAACTTTCTTTCATCCTGACTGCGGAAATTAAAAAAATCTGAAAAGTACGAAAAAATCAGACCAATTTTTTTTTCACTTTTTTTGCCATAGTTCATACATTTCACATGTCTAGATGTGAAATAAAAATAATTTGGACAATAATTGACAGATTTTGAAATTTTTCAAAAATCTGTCTTTTTTCCTGACCACGGATCTTAAATGAAAACTAAGAAAATCTGAAAAGTACGAAAAAATCAAACCAATTTTTTTTTCACTTTTTTGCCATAGTTCATACATTTCACATGTCTAGATGTGAAATAAAAATAATTTGGACAATAATTGACAGATCTTGAAATTTTTCAAAAATCTGTCTTTTTTCCTGACCACGGACCTTAAATGAAAACTAAGAAAATCTGAAAAGTACGAAAAAATCAAACCAATTTTTTTTCAAATTTTTTGCCATAGTTCATACATTTCACATGTCTAGATGTGAAATAAAAATAATTTGGACAATAATTTACAGATTTTGAAATTTGTAAAAAAAAAACTTTCTCTCATCCTGACCACGAAAATTAAAAAAATCTGAAAAGCACGAAAAAATCAGACCAATTTTTTTTTCACTTTTTTTGCCATAGTTCATACATTTCACATGTCTAGATGTGAAATAAAAATAATTTGGACAATAATTGACAGATTTTGAAATTTTTCAAAAATCTGTCTTTTTTCCTGACCACGGACCTTAAATGAAAACTAAGAAAATCTGAAAAGTACGAAAAAATCAGACCAATTTTTTTTTCACTTTTTTTGCCATAGTTCATACATTTCACATGTCTAGATGTGAAATAAAAATAATTTGGACAATAATTTACAGATTTTGAAATTTGTAAAAAAAAAACTTTCTCTCATCCTGACCACGAAAATTAAAAAAATCTGAAAAGTACGAAAAAATCAGACCAATTTTTTTTTCACTTTTTTTGCCATAGTTCATACATTTCACATGTCTAGATGTGAAATAAAAATAATTTTGACAATAATTGACAGATTTTGAAATTTTTCAAAAATCTGTCTTTTTTCCTGACCACGGACCTTAAATGAAAACTAAGAAAATCTGAAAAGTACGAAAAAATCAAACCAATTTTTTTTTCACTTTTTTGCCATAGTTCATACATTTCACATGTCTAGATGTGAAATAAAAATAATTTGGACAATAATTGACAGATTTTGAAATTTTTCAAAAATCTGTCTTTTTTCCTGACCACGGACCTTAAATGAAAACTAAGAAAATCTGAAAAGTACGAAAAAATCAAACCAATTTTTTTTTCACTTTTTTGCCATAGTTCATACATTTCACATGTCTAGATGTGAAATAAAAATAATTTGGACAATAATTGACAGATTTTGAAATTTTTCAAAAATCTGTCTTTTTTCCTGACCAAGGACCTTAAATGAAAACTAAGAAAATCTGAAAAGTACGAAAAAATCAAACCAATTTTTTTTTCACTTTTTTGCCATAGTTCATACATTTCACATGTCTAGATGTGAAATAAAAATAATTTGGACAATAATTGACAGATTTTGAAATTTGTAAAAAAAAAACTTTCTTTCATCCTGACTGCGGAAATTAAAAAAATCTGAAAAGTACGAAAAAATCAGACCAATTTTTTTTTCACTTTTTTTGCCATAGTTCATACATTTCACATGTCTAGATGTGAAATAAAAATAATTTTGACAATAATTGACAGATTTTGAAATTTTTCAAAAATCTGTCTTTTTTCCTGACCACGGACCTTAAATGAAAACTAAGAAAATCTGAAAAGTACGAAAAAATCAGACCAATTTTTTTTTCACTTTTTTTGCCATAGTTCATACATTTCACATGTCTAGATGTGAAATAAAAATAATTTGGACAATAATTTACAGATTTTGAAATTTGTAAAAAAAAAACTTTCTCTCATCCTGACCACGAAAATTAAAAAAATCTGAAAAGTACGAAAAAATCAGACCAATTTTTTTTTCACTTTTTTTGCCATAGTTCATACATTTCACATGTCTAGATGTGAAATAAAAATAATTTTGACAATAATTGACAGATTTTGAAATTTTTCAAAAATCTGTCTTTTTTCCTGACCACGGACCTTAAATGAAAACTAAGAAAATCTGAAAAGTACGAAAAAATCAAACCAATTTTTTTTTCACTTTTTTGCCATAGTTCATACATTTCACATGTCTAGATGTGAAATAAAAATAATTTGGACAATAATTGACAGATTTTGAAATTTTTCAAAAATCTGTCTTTTTTCCTGACCACGGACCTTAAATGAAAACTAAGAAAATCTGAAAAGTACGAAAAAATCAAACCAATTTTTTTTTCACTTTTTTGCCATAGTTCATACATTTCACATGTCTAGATGTGAAATAAAAATAATTTGGACAATAATTGACAGATTTTGAAATTTTTCAAAAATCTGTCTTTTTTCCTGACCAAGGACCTTAAATGAAAACTAAGAAAATCTGAAAAGTACGAAAAAATCAAACCAATTTTTTTTTCACTTTTTTGCCATAGTTCATACATTTCACATGTCTAGATGTGAAATAAAAATAATTTGGACAATAATTGACAGATTTTGAAATTTGTAAAAAAAAAACTTTCTTTCATCCTGACTGCGGAAATTAAAAAAATCTGAAAAGTACGAAAAAATCAGACCAATTTTTTTTTCACTTTTTTTGCCATAGTTCATACATTTCACATGTCTAGATGTGAAATAAAAATAATTTTGACAATAATTGACAGATTTTGAAATTTTTCAAAAATCTGTCTTTTTTCCTGACCACGGACCTTAAATGAAAACTAAGAAAATCTGAAAAGTACGAAAAAATCAAACCAATTTTTTTTTCACTTTTTTGCCATAGTTCATACATTTCACATGTCTAGATGTGAAATAAAAATAATTTGGACAATAATTGACAGATCTTGAAATTTTTCAAAAATCTGTCTTTTTTCCTGACCACGGACCTTAAATGAAAACTAAGAAAATCTGAAAAGTACGAAAAAATCAAACCAATTTTTTTTCAAATTTTTTGCCATAGTTCATACATTTCACATGTCTAGATGTGAAATAAAAATAATTTGGACAATAATTTACAGATTTTGAAATTTGTAAAAAAAAAACTTTCTCTCATCCTGACCACGAAAATTAAAAAAATCTGAAAAGCACGAAAAAATCAGACCAATTTTTTTTTCACTTTTTTTGCCATAGTTCATACATTTCACATGTCTAGATGTGAAATAAAAATAATTTTGACAATAATTGACAGATTTTGAAATTTTTCAAAAATCTGTCTTTTTTCCTGACCACGGACCTTAAATGAAAACTAAGAAAATCTGAAAAGTACGAAAAAATCAAACCAATTTTTTTTTCACTTTTTTGCCATAGTTCATACATTTCACATGTCTAGATGTGAAATAAAAATAATTTGGACAATAATTGACAGATTTTGAAATTTGTAAAAAAAAAACTTTCTTTCATCCTGACTGCGGAAATTAAAAAAATCTGAAAAGTACGAAAAAATCAGACCAATTTTTTTTTCACTTTTTTTGCCATAGTTCATACATTTCACATGTCTAGATGTGAAATAAAAATAATTTGGACAATAATTGACAGATTTTGAAATTTTTCAAAAATCTGTCTTTTTTCCTGACCACGGATCTTAAATGAAAACTAAGAAAATCTGAAAAGTACGAAAAAATCAAACCAATTTTTTTTTCACTTTTTTGCCATAGTTCATACATTTCACATGTCTAGATGTGAAATAAAAATAATTTGGACAATAATTGACAGATCTTGAAATTTTTCAAAAATCTGTCTTTTTTCCTGACCACGGACCTTAAATGAAAACTAAGAAAATCTGAAAAGTACGAAAAAATCAAACCAATTTTTTTTCAAATTTTTTGCCATAGTTCATACATTTCACATGTCTAGATGTGAAATAAAAATAATTTGGACAATAATTTACAGATTTTGAAATTTGTAAAAAAAAAAACTTTCTCTCATCCTGACCACGAAAATTAAAAAAATCTGAAAAGCACGAAAAAATCAGACCAATTTTTTTTTCACTTTTTTTGCCATAGTTCATACATTTCACATGTCTAGATGTGAAATAAAAATAATTTGGACAATAATTGACAGATTTTGAAATTTTTCAAAAATCTGTCTTTTTTCCTGACCACGGACCTTAAATGAAAACTAAGAAAATCTGAAAAGTACGAAAAAATCAGACCAATTTTTTTTTCACTTTTTTTGCCATAGTTCATACATTTCACATGTCTAGATGTGAAATAAAAATAATTTTGACAATAATTGACAGATTTTGAAATTTTTCAAAAATCTGTCTTTTTTCCTGACCACGGACCTTAAATGAAAACTAAGAAAATCTGAAAAGTACGAAAAAAATCAAACCAATTTTTTTTCAAATTTTTTGCCATAGTTCATACATTTCACATGTCTAGATGTGAAATAAAAATAATTTGGACAATAATTTACAGATTTTGAAATTTGTAAAAAAAAAACTTTCTCTCATCCTGACCACGGAAATTAAAAAAATCTGAAAAGTACGAAAAAATCAGACCAATTTTTTTTTCACTTTTTTTGCCATAGTTCATACATTTCACATGTCTAGATGTGAAATAAAAATAATTTGGACAATAATTGACAGATTTTGAAATTTTTCAAAAATCTGTCTTTTTTCCTGACCACGGACCTTAAATGAAAACTAAGAAAATCTGAAAAGTACGAAAAAATCAAACCAATTTTTTTTTCACTTTTTTGCCATAGTTCATACATTTCACATGTCTAGATGTGAAATAAAAATAATTTGGACAATAATTGACAGATTTTGAAATTTTTCAAAAATCTGTCTTTTTTTCCTGACCAAGGACCTTAAATGAAAACTAAGAAAATCTGAAAAGTACGAAAAAATCAAACCAATTTTTTTTTCACTTTTTTGCCATAGTTCATCACATTTCACATGTCTAGATGTGAAATAAAAATAATTTGGACAATAATTGACAGATTTTGAAATTTGTAAAAAAAAAAACTTTTTTTCATCCTGACTGCGGAAATTAAAAAAATCTGAAAAGTACGAAAAAAATCAGACCAATTTTTTTTTCACTTTTTTTGCCATAGTTCATACATTTCACATGTCTAGATGTGAAATAAAAATAATTTGGACAATAATTGACAGATTTTGAAATTTTTCAAAAATCTGTCTTTTTTCCTGACCACGGATCTTAAATGAAAACTAAGAAAATCTGAAAAGTACGAAAAAATCAAACCAATTTTTTTTTCACTTTTTTGCCATAGTTCATACATTTCACATGTCTAGATGTGAAATAAAAATAATTTGGACAATAATTGACAGATCTTGAAATTTTTCAAAAATCTGTCTTTTTTCCTGACCACGGACCTTAAATGAAAACTAAGAAAATCTGAAAAGTACGAAAAAATCAAACCAATTTTTTTTCAAATTTTTTGCCATAGTTCATACATTTCACATGTCTAGATGTGAAATAAAAATAATTTGGACAATAATTTACAGATTTTGAAATTTGTAAAAAAAAAAACTTTCTCTCATCCTGACCACGAAAATTAAAAAAATCTGAAAAGTACGAAAAAATCAGACCATTTTTTTTTCACTTTTTTTGCCATAGTTCATACATTTCACATGTCTAGATGTGAAATAAAAATAATTTTGACAATAATTGACAGATTTTGAAATTTTTCAAAAATCTGTCTTTTTTCCTGACCACGGACCTTAAATGAAAACTAAGAAAATCTGAAAAGTACGAAAAAATCAAACCAATTTTTTTTTCACTTTTTTGCCATAGTTCATACATTTCACATGTCTAGATGTGAAATAAAAATAATTTGGACAATAATTGACAGATTTTGAAATTTTTCAAAAATCTGTCTTTTTTCCTGACCACGGACCTTAAATGAAAACTAAGAAAATCTGAAAAGTACGAAAAAATCAAACCAATTTTTTTTTCACTTTTTTGCCATAGTTCATACATTTCACATGTCTAGATGTGAAATAAAAATAATTTGGACAATAATTGACAGATCTTGAAATTTTTCAAAAATCTGTCTTTTTTCCTGACCACGGACCTTAAATGAAAACTAAGAAAATCTGAAAAGTACGAAAAAAATCAAACCAATTTTTTTTCAAATTTTTTGCCATAGTTCATACATTTCACATGTCTAGATGTGAAATAAAAATAATTTGGACAATAATTTACAGATTTTGAAATTTGTAAAAAAAAAACTTTCTCTCATCCTGACCCACGAAAATTAAAAAAATCTGAAAAGTACGAAAAAATCAGACCAATTTTTTTTTCACTTTTTTTGCCATAGTTCATACATTTCACATGTCTAGATGTGAAATAAAAATAATTTTGACAATAATTGACAGATTTTGAAATTTTTCAAAAATCTGTCTTTTTTCCTGACCACGGACCTTAAATGAAAACTAAGAAAATCTGAAAAGTACGAAAAAATCAAACCAATTTTTTTTTCACTTTTTTGCCATAGTTCATACATTTCACATGTCTAGATGTGAAATAAAAATAATTTGGACAATAATTGACAGATTTTGAAATTTTTCAAAAATCTGTCTTTTTTCCTGACCACCGGACCTTAAATGAAAACTAAGAAAATCTGAAAAGTACGAAAAAATCAAACCAATTTTTTTTCACATTTTTTGCCATAGTTCATACATTTCACATGTCTAGATGTGAAATAAAAATAATTTGGACAATAATTGACAGATTTTGAAATTTTTCAAAAATCTGTCCTTTTCTCTGACCAAGGACCTTAAATGAAAACTAAGAAAATCTGAAAAGTACGAAAAAATCAAACCAATTTTTTTTTCACTTTTTTGCCATAGTTCATACATTTCACATGTCTAGATGTGAAATAAAAATAATTTGGACAATAATTGACAGATTTTGAAATTGTAAAAAAAAAACTTTCTTTCATCCTGACTGCGGAAATTAAAAAAATCTGAAAAGTACGAAAAAATCAGACCAATTTTTTTTTCACTTTTTTTGCCATAGTTCATACATTTCACATGTCTAGATGTGAAATAAAAATAATTTGGACAATAATTGACAGATTTTGAAATTTTTCAAAAAATCTGTCTTTTTTTCCTGACCACGGATCTTAAATGAAAACTAAGAAAATCTGAAAAGTACGAAAAAATCAAACCAATTTTTTTTTCACTTTTTTGCCATAGTTCATACATTTCACATGTCTAGATGTGAAATAAAAATAATTTGGACAATAATTGACAGATCTTGAAATTTTTCAAAAATCTGTCTTTTTTCCTGACCAACGGACCTTAAATGAAAACTAAGAAAATCTGAAAAGTACGAAAAAATCAAACCAATTTTTTTTCAAATTTTTTGCCATAGTTCATACATTTCACATGTCTAGATGTGAAATAAAAATAATTTGGACAATAATTTACAGATTTTGAAATTTGTAAAAAAAAAAACTTTCTCTCATCCTGACCACGAAAATTAAAAAAATCTGAAAAGCACGAAAAAATCAGACCAATTTTTTTTTCACTTTTTTTGCCATAGTTCATACATTTCACATGTCTAGATGTGAAATAAAAATAATTTGGACAATAATTGACAGATTTTGAAATTTTTCAAAAATCTGTCTTTTTTCCTGACCACGGATCTTAAATGAAAACTAAGAAAATCTGAAAAGTACGAAAAAATCAAACCAATTTTTTTTTCACTTTTTTGCCATAGTTCATACATTTCACATGTCTAGATGTGAAATAAAAATAATTTGGACAATAATTGACAGATCTTGAAATTTTTCAAAAATCTGTCTTTTTTCCTGACCACGGACCTTAAATGAAAACTAAGAAAATCTGAAAAGTACGAAAAAATCAAACCAATTTTTTTTCAAATTTTTTGCCATAGTTCATACATTTCACATGTCTAGATGTGAAATAAAAATAATTTGGACAATAATTTACAGATTTTGAAATTTGTAAAAAAAAAACTTTCTCTCATCCTGACCACGAAAATTAAAAAAATCTGAAAAGTACGAAAAAATCAGACCAATTTTTTTTTCACTTTTTTTTGCCATAGTTCATACATTTCACATGTCTAGATGTGAAATAAAAATAATTTGACAATAATTGACAGATTTTGAAATTTTTCAAAAATCTGTCTTTTTTCCTGACCACCCGGACCTTAAATGAAAACTAAGAAAATCTGAAAAGTACGAAAAAATCAAACCAATTTTTTTTTTCACTTTTTTGCCATAGTTCATACATTTCACATGTCTAGATGTGAAATAAAAATAATTTGGACAATAATTGACAGATTTTGAAATTTTTCAAAAATCTGTCTTTTTTCCTGACCACCGGACCTTAAATGAAAACTAAGAAAATCTGAAAAGTACGAAAAAATCAAACCAATTTTTTTTTCACTTTTTTGCCATAAGTTCATACATTTCACATGTCTAGATGTGAAATAAAAATAATTTGGACAATAATTGACAGATCTTGAATTTTTCAAAAATCTGTCTTTTTTCCTGACCACGGACCTTAAATGAAAACTAAGAAAATCTGAAAGTA